>NW_026712921.1:0-22220 GCF_030625045.1 Achroia grisella
GTTCTCACTAACTTTTCTGACTTTTTAATAAATTTGTTTATTTTTATATATTTTTTTAATTTATTGACACTCTTAAATTGACTAATACAACTGTTTGAGCTGGGTGTATTAGTCAAATCTATGGTCACCAACGGCTGAGTAGACTTTTGATCACAAGTGACATTTAACAATTCTGTATACAGATCTAAGGTGTTATTGTAGCTACTCACCCATTTGTGTTCCAACATAGATTCACTATGTGCTTGTGCTTCCTCAAGGTGTCTCTCGAGGTGAGTGATACGCTGTAAATTTGACGTATTTTTCGAAGCACACATCACACTGGCCAGAATGACATCTATTGACTCTTTTTTACAAAGTACCCACTTTAGTACATAACATATCTTTCCCCCGAGATTGGTAAACATTTACACAACACAATTTACGTTCACTTTTAAATTTCATTGTCCATGCACATTTTGTTAACACTTAAATAACTAATTACTAGGCTAATTTTTTGTTAGAGAATGGTCGGCGAGTTATTCTACTTCAAATGATTCGTCTGTTTCAACCTCAGACTCTTTGTCCTCCAAGTTACACTCTACCCGCGATCTTACTGTCTTGGAAGATAGTGTAGGTGGGGATAATGATAAAGCTCTCTTTGTCCTTAATATTTCACCTGAACTTCCTGGCATTACAATGTCTTGTGGCCCTGATACTCCAATGATGTCAGCCCATTTCTCTGGAGATGGTATAACCACATGACTTTCATCATCACTATTATATTGGGTTGCATCAGGCCTTGAAGTATTTTTTAAACTGTCTCCATTAATTGTTATCCCTCCTTTATGCATCTGGTTAATGTGTCTCAACAACAACCTTCCATTCCATCGTACCAAGTATCTACATACCCCTACTCTCTTCTCCACCATTCCTCGTAACCATCGAGGTCCTTTGCTATAATTGCGAACATACACAGACTCACCAATTTCAAATGACCGTACTTTAAGTTTTTCATTGTTTTCATTTGCACTTAATTTTCTATCTGTTTTATACGATAATGGATTTAAATAGTCGAACTGTGTTCTGAACCGACGGTTGTTCAGAAGTTCCGCAGGTGTTTTTTCATTAACACTGTTAGGTGTGGCTCGCAATCCATATAATAAGTTCGGCAATCGGACATGCCAGGGTTCTGATGTTCTTTTCCTAAGTTTATTTTTTACTGTCTGTACTGTACGTTCAGCTTGCCCATTCGATGATGGATGATAAGGAGGTACTAATATCTGTCTAATTCCACAGCTCTTAAGATATTTCTGAAATTCTTCTGAAATGAAACTTCGACCATTGTCACTTACAATAGAATCAGGTAAACCTTGTTCAGCAAAAATATATCTTAATTCTCGAATCAATGTAGCACTGCTAAGATCATTTACTATTTTAACTTCTGGCCACTTAGAGTATGCATCTATGAGTATTAAAAAAGATTTAAATATTCTTTATTGCACTTAAATACATTTGTAAGTATATTAATTACAGCTAATGTTAACAAAGGAGGACTTATCTCTAAAAGAGATCTCTTCCAGTCAACCCAATAGAGCTGGCAAGGAAGTGTTGAATGGGTTAAAATGTGCAAATTATATTTTTTATGAAAATGTCAAAATAATTAAAGCTAAACATAAAAATATAATGTCCGAAATACAGATACTAATACAATATACTGAGCCAGTTTATTTGCGGACAACGTTATAATTTTAATTTTCATACTGCTTTCTTGATATATGATAGCGTAGCGGCTTTTGTATTGATTGCCGCATGCATCCTTATGAAAAGTGCGAATACTGTAACTACCATATAGTAATTTTTGTAGCTGTGACGTGGTCGTGTGGAATGAGTAGTCATGCTCACTAAAATGTCCAGACATGTGGCGGCGTGGTGGGCCGGGTCAATGGGCTCCTAAAATATGGTCGATAGCGCAGTGATGGCTGGCTCATCCGTCATACTCGTGAACGAGTGCTGCTTGTAGGGACTGGTCTGCTCTTATCACTACGACTGATTTAATCTTATTGCAAGATTATATTTGACCCAAAAAATTAGTGCTTGTTGGTAGTTTGTATTCACACGTTTCGACTTGTAAATGTAAACTGAACACATAAGTTTCTTGCTCGTTCTTCTTGTGATGAGACAGTTTTGGTAATAAAAAACAAATTGTTATGACTATTCTGCTTAAATTAAGTTTATTTGAATAAATGATTTTCTATTCTATTCTAAATACCTAAACAAAAAAATTACATTTATAATAAGTATTTACCATAAATATATACATAAATCAACCAAGAAATACTACAAAGATATATATCAATGATGACACTAATCACATAGCAGTAGAGAGGTAATATGATTTTAACTTTTTCTTAATAAGAACCACTAGATGGACTTTTTTGAATCTCCAAAGGGAGATTATTCCATAGCTGAGCAGCATTTACCCTGAAAGATTTACCCTGAAAAGGTCCAGCGTAATCAACGTGTACTCTTGACCAGGCCTTATCTGGTTTCAACCACTGATGAGTAACTGGAGCAGGCATGTTCCTATTTTCTGAGCAAATATTACAGTTTTTTATCATCTCTTCAATTTGTTTATCCATACATGGCCACCAAAAATAACTTCTAGCTAAAGCTTTACTAATAACTATACCATCATGGTTCCGGTGTAATTCTTCCAATATATAAGAGCGCATTTTCTCTGGCACCACCACTCTATTTCCCCACAGTATACAGTCACTATGTACAGATAATTCCTCTCTAATTTTCATAAACATTTTATAGTCTGTATGTACCTTAGAAGGCCATCCATTTCTTATCCAATATAATATTTTACTTAAAACTTTATCTTTTTCGTAAGTTTTGCTACATCTTTAGCTGTAAATTCTAGTTCCATTGGTGTCTCCTCAATTAATAAAACTCCTGAATATTCCTTTTCTATAGTTGATTCTTCTGCTGGCCACCGGCTTAATGCATCAGCATTTCCTAACTTCCTGCCTTCTACATATTGAATCTCGTAATCATATGAGTTCAATAAAAGTGCCCACCTCAGCATTCTGGGTGATATAATTGTAGGAATTGGTTTTCCTGGTCCAAAAATGCCTAACAGTGGTCTATGATCTGTTTTAATTATCACTTTCCGTCCACTTATGTATTGATGGAATTTCTTCAAACCAAAAACAATAGCAGCTGCTTCTTTATCAATCTGAGCATAGTTTCGCTCATGGCTATTCATAGTACGTGATGCAAACATAACTGGTTTCACCATACCATTGTTCATTTCCTGTTCTAGAACAGCACCAAGTCCATACTGAGAAGCATCACAAGACATAATCAATTTCTTGGTGCCATCATATTGAACCAGTGTATCTTCATTGGATAACATTGTTTTCAATTTTGTAAAAGCAGTGTGTTGTTCTTTGTTCCATTTCTATTTGGAGCCTTTCTCTAATAATCTATATAATGGTTCAGCAATGGTTGCCTTATGAGGTAAAAACCTATCATAAAAATTAAGAAGTCCTAGAAATGCCTGTAATTCCTTTATATTTTTTGGTGCAGGTGTCTTCTCAATGCAATCAATTTTCTCTTTAGATGGATGTATTCCTGACTCATCTATTAAATAACCTAAAAACTTGACCTTAGGTACTGCAAACAAACATTTTCCTTTATTCACTCTTAGACCAGCTTTTTGTAACCTCTGTAACACCATCTCCAGTCTTGCATTGTGTATGTTGATATCCTTACCAGAAATAACGATATCGTCTAACAGAACAGCTATTCCTGTTATTCCTGCCAGTAATGAAGTCATCAGCCTTTGAAAAATACCAGGACAAGCTTTAACACCGAAGGCCAACCGCTTTACTTTGTATAATCCTCTAGGTGTATTTACTGTAAGCAAGCTGGCTGTGTTATTATCGACAGCCACCTGTGTGTATGCTTGCTCCAAATCAATTTTTGAGAATATTACTCCCCCCTGAAGCTGCACAAAAGCTTCATTAAGTGTAGGTAAAGGGTATGTATCTGTATTAGTAGCTGCATTCACTGTGGACCGATAATCTCCACACAAACGTACCTGACCATTTGCTTTTAATACTGGGACTATCGGAGTAGCCCATTCAGAATGTGTAGTAGGTTCTAGTACCTCCTCTTGAACCAGTCTGTCTATTTCTTTAAATACTCTTTCTCTAATTGCAAATGGAATGGGTCTACTTTTAAGGAACTTTGGTACAGAACCCTCTTTTGGTGTAATATTCACTACTGGTCCAGTGTATTTGCCTAAACCAGGCTCAAAAATCTGTTTGTATCTATATAACAATTGTGTTATCTGTCCCTTATTAAAATCCATTGATTTAACATTATTTAATCCTTCTATACTTATACCCAATTGTGCAAACCAATTCCTGCCAATTAGGCTTGAACCACTACCTTTTGTAATTAATATATTCATAATTTTACTTATTTGATTATATTTTACATGGACTTTCGTCTGACCTAATAATACTAATTTACCTTCTGTGTAAGATTTTAATGCAATATCTGTTAATTCTAGTTTAGGTAATTTACCCTTCCATATTTGTTTGGCTGTTATCTCATTTATAATTGTATATGGGCAACCTGAATCTACTTCCATCAGTAATTCCATTCTATTAAGGAATACTCTAATCACAAAAGGATCCACTTTGTCTTGTCTAATGCTGTTGATTCCCACTTCATATAGCCCATTACATTCTGAATTATACTTCTTACCTTGGCTGGACTTCAATAAACAGGCTGCCTCTATATGACCAATTTTCCCACAATGATGGCATTTAGTCCAGCGGAACCTACATTCACCCCTATGTGGTTTCCCACAACGAAAACAGGTTGACATATTCTCATTATTCTTATTTGTGCTTTGAGAAGACATTCTCTGACTCACCCGTACTTTGTTAATATCCATTGGCACTATTGTATCAAGAACTGGAGTATTTGTACTACATGGTGTGATAATATTTGCATCAAAATTTGCAGTTTCCTGTGATAATACTATGTCACAAGCTTGTTCAAATGTTAATTGCCTTTGTTGAAGCAGTTTCCTCCGAATATCTTTATCTAATATTCCACACACCAATCTATCTCTCAGAGTACGATCTAAATCAGTGAAATTACAACCTATACTTAATTTACGTAATTGAGCAATATAATTTTTTATCATTTCACCTTCCTCTTGATTTCTTGTGTGAAATTTATATGATTCTACAATTTCATTAGGTTTCGGATGGAAATGATTATTCAAAATGCCCACAATAAAAGAGAAAGTCACATCACTTATTTTACTTGGAGATATCAAAGAAATGATTAAATCATATAATTCAGGGCCACAGACCGCCAATAAATTCGCTTTTTTCTTTGTATCTTCTTCAATTTCACTAGCTTGGAAGCAAAAACATAACCTTTCTATATAATTTTGCCAACACCCATGTGCTATATCAAACTCGTTAAATTTTATGCCCATTATTGTTATTTATGTAATTAGTAAGATAATAATCACTTTATTGCACTTTTCCACTATTTTCTCTCGTCGCCACTATTATATACTCACTAAAACACGTATTTTTCGAAGCACACATCACACTGGCCAGAATGACATCTATTGACTCTTTTTTACAAAGTACCCACTTTAGTACATAACGCAAGCAGTAAATATTTTAGGATAATAATAATAATATGACTTATTTATTTCTCCTCACAAACATGATGGCAACAATACATGTAGTATTTTTTATAGTAAAATACTTAAATTTATTATTTTAATCGATTTGCTGTGAGGAGCTGGTGTCTGAGATAGGCATAACCTGTAATACAGATCACCAGGCCCCCAACCGAAAATTGATATAAGTTAACCAAATTATGATGCTTATACTACACTAAATAAATTATAATTATACAACGTTTAGAGATATAAAGAAAAAAAAAACGAAAAAAATAGTAGGCGAATTAATAAAGTAGAGAGTACACAGTTGTGGAAAGAGAATGTTGGAATACCATTGAGAAGGGTGGGCCTATGTGTGTGAGTGCGTGTGTGTGTGTGTATGCGTGTGTGTGTGAGTATGCGTATGTGTGTGAGTATGTGCGTGTGTGCGTGGGTGTGTGTGAGAGTGTATATGTTTGTGTGAGTGTGTATGCGTGTAAGTGTGGGTGTGTGTGTAATTGCCCTACTGAGGCTGATTGTTTGTGTGAATGTGTGAGTATAGGAGTATTTGGAAGTTAGTGACGTGTGTACAATGGAGTAATATTCTTCAAACCTATTAACTATACAAATAAATACTAAGTAAAATTCAGCTTAAGATGGTTAGTATATTTTCCGTAGCGTCGTAATCCAGTGTTTTAAGCCACTTAGTGAGCTTCAATTTACAGTTACTGCAAGGCAAACAATAGAAGGAAAGTATGCTATTTATCTTATTGTACAAGTAGCTGCCCAAGAAACAGTAAAATCTTTGAGCTAAAGTGGTTTTAAAGGGTTTAGTTTGGCATACTGTTCCCTTCCTACGTTTCGTGCCCATCAAAACGGGATCGAAGTTAACTTCAGAATGCATGCGTAAAGTAATTGCAAGGATGAAAGATTGTCTAACCGTCAGCACATCCCAAATCTCGTACACGTTAGCAGTTGGGTGGCGAAACGAGAGTCTAGCCCCGACCTTCAGTATCGCGCGTTGAGCTTTTTCGACAGTCATAAGATGTGTTTTGGCAGCACCACCCCAGGAGGAAATACAATATCTTATAAGGGAATGACATACCGCAAAATATACCAATCTGATTATTTTAGGGTCCGATAGGTGTCTAAGGATTTTGAAAATATAAATTAGTTTGCGGAGTCTTGCACCAAGCATTTGAGTGTGAGCTTTGAACGTTAAGGTGTTATCGATCATTACACCTAGATACTTCAACGTGTCGCAATTTTCAAGAGGTTCACAATTGCAGTCATTGTATTTGTTGTTACATTTATGGCCTATTACGTAGTGGTCAGTAGGTATCCGTTTCTTTGTTAGAGCAAAGGTCATGACCTTGGTTTTTGATACATTTAGGGTAAGTATATTTCTGCACAGCCAGTCGCTGACCTTATTGAATCCCTCTTGAGCAAAATTAAATGCTTCATTCCAAGTGGTACCACGGAAAATTAAGACAGTATCGTCAGCAAATGCAATAATTTTACAATTTTGTAGTTCGAGCTGACAAAGTCCGTTTATGTAGACTAGAAATAAGGTCGGAGCGAGGATACTGCCTTGGGGGACCCCGTAGGTAATTGGGAGTTCGTCACTGATCCAATGACCAATTTTAACTCTTTGGAATCTATTTTTTAGGTAATCAGAAAAAAGTACCAGGGGTAGGCCTCTCACACCAATCATCTCTAGTTTATGGATAAGCAAGGGTACGGAGACGGTATCAAAGGCCTTGGCTAAGTCGATGAAGATAGCAATGGTTTTTAGTCCTAAGTCCAAATTGCAGGCTACTGAATCAGTGAGGTCATGTACTGCATCATGCGTGGATCTCTCTCTTCTAAAACCGTACTGTGCCGGTGACAGAATATTGTTAGCTTCAATAAAGTTAATCAGTCGTTTATTCAGTAGCCTCTCGAGGATTTTAGATAAGGATGGAAGAATAGAAATTGGCCTATAATTATTGACATCGATATTGCTCTCGCTCTTGTGAATGGGTTTTACAATTGACCTTAAGTGCTCGTGGAAAGATTCCTGTTTCAAAAGCCAGATTAGAGATAAAAGTTATGGGTTTTGTCAGTATGGAGCAATATCTTTTCAGCATTTTTCCAGATATGTTATCATAACCAGTTGCACAGTCATTCTTTAATCCTAATATCGTTTGTCTGATTTCTGTTTCGTCAGTGGGTAGTAAAACGAATGAGTTAACCGGTGTCTTTAATTGATTGTTGGTAGCTTCTGGCGCGTGATTTAAGGAAATTTTGTTGGCTAGTCTACTCCCCGTATTGGCGAAGAAAGAATTTATTTTATTCACACTCTCTTGTGGGGAGTGAATTGAGATAAGGGAAATAGAATGATCGGTTTTATTATTATTATAAGTCATGTCCTTAACTACGTTTCATATTTTTTTTGTGTTATTTCCTGCGTCCATTATTAAGTTGTTTTCATAATCTATTTTGGCTTTTTTAAGAATAGCGTTACAGAAATTCCTATACCTCTTAAATGTGCATTCGATAGTTGAATTATTACGATTTTGCCTATACTTTTTATACAAGTTATCCCTATTTCTCATGCAGCGCAGGAGACCGCTTGTAATCCACGGTTTAAGTACACGTTTCCTATTTGGAACGGTTTTTATTTTAGTGTTCTTATTGATTAATTGCTGTAATTTGTCTAGGAAAAAATACGGTTGCGTTGTCAACGTTTGCCATTGAATAAATTGCTGAGAAATCGATATGTTTGATATCAGAGTCTAAAGAATAGTAATCAATAACACTGTTGGATTTAAAAGGTTTTTTGATAAGTTTAGAATTTAAGTATAAATTTAGTGCGATAGCTTCATGGTCTGTAATAGTAGATTGAATAATATAACATTGCGCTTTTAGTTTAGTTTTAAGCAGAATATGATCTAGGCAAGAATCACCACGTGTTGTAAGCGTATGTCCGGGTAAGATGCCATAACTTGCCAAGAGGTTCAGGTACTCATTGCCATGGCTATCTATTACACTAGGGCATATATTAATATTGATATCTCCCATAATAATAATATTTTTATAGTGACTTAGTGAACGCAATACTATATCCAGAGAGAAAATGAAATTGGTGATATTACGATAACTCGGCGGACGATAGATACCTATTACACAAGTGTTTGAGTTTAGTTTAATCAGCAAGCAGTTGGCGTCATCTACCTGTGGCTCTTCGAATGTCAATTGGATATTGCTTTTGAAATAGACAACGACTCCTTCATTTTTAGATAAATTTCTCTTTGTGCCAATAAAATTGTAGTTATTTACGGTTGGTATAACACTTGTAGAAGAAAGGAAACACTCTGTCAGAATAATAAGATCCCAGTCTGCATTCGATCGGGCAAGCAGTGTATTGAAGTTATTCATATTGCAGGCGATGCTTCTGATGTTTTGTGATATTATTTTTAAGTTATTTTTACAATTATGTAGAAAATTATCAACTTTGTCTATATCACATTTAAATTGTTCAGCTATAGAGAAGGAGTCTAAATCATTGTTTATATTTGAGTTGTCTTTACTGTTTGTATCGAATTTTATTATAAGTTTCCATTAGACTCAATCTGATTTCGACAATTATCAATATTCTAAAGTAAAAGTTTATTGGTGAATGAGTTTTTAATAAATAATAGTGGACAATATAGTTAAAATAAGCTTTAAGGAATGACACCAAAAAGCAATCATAATAGAACACTGTTTTTGACAAAGGCTTTATAAAAAATACCAACGTGGATTATCTTAAAATTGACCAAAAAGCCAAGTAAATTACAATTGGACGCTGATATATATATAAAAGTAGGGGGTATTTGGGTATATAATATTGAGATTACTTCCAAATATACTCGCGTATAACGGCAATGTATATCTTGTATTTTTATTTGTTGTGTATACGTTTCACGAGAAAAAATATGATAGTTATTGTATCTATTGTAATAGTGTATGTGTGAAGTATAATGATTTAGGTATAAAGGGATAAATATGATAATTAAGCTAAAAAACAATCTTATACAATATATAAATAATATAAGTCACAATATCAACTTTGTAAGTCCTTCTTCCTCCGTGATTTTTATAGGCGCTTGCCCTTCTTCTTTCCGTATATAAATGCTTCCGTAGGAAATCCAGGTGGCAAGTATTTTTTTATCTTTCACCATATTTCTGGCGAGATATCCTAATCTCTTATTTTTGTTGGTGAGTAATTCCGAAACATAAACTGGTTTGGCTTGTCCAGGCATGGACAAGTGTTGTGTATTTAATTGGGCTTCTTTATTTGACTTTTTGTTTTTATTAAATTTTCTTACTTCAGATATTATGGTCTCTTTTGTACTTGTAGTGGTCAGGTCAACGATTATAGTTTCTGACTTAGTTCTAAAAATGTCTCGGATCTGTGAAGCTTCAATTTTGGATTTCAAACCGATAGCCGTGGTGACATTGTTTAGAATCTCAGTAAAAGTTTGTTTATTTTCACGCTCTTGCTTCGGGATATTACGTAATTCAATTGATGTTGCACGGTTGTTCCTTTCCAATGAATCCAACTTATTTTCCAGAACATTAATTTGTTTTTTGTACTCCTTGTTTTGGTTTTCTAATGTATTAATTTTAGTGAAGATGGCATCATATTGATTGCAGATAAAATCGATGGATTTCTGCATTTCCTCACTCTTTTCGAGTAGAGTATCCTGTTTCGATTAATATCCATGAACATATTTTTAATTTCGTATAAAGAAGGTTCGTCTTGATTCGGCAATTCATCCATTCTGCGTTTTATTCGTTTCGTAATGTTTTTCTGTGGTTCTTGTGTTTCTTTTTCATCCTGACGGTTGTATAAGTTTGAGTCAGAACCATAATGTACAGGTGTTGAATTTTTAGAAGATTTTCTGGATGCAGGGGGCGAATGCCGTAACGCCATGTTAGAATAATTTGTCGGCTAGGCCTAAATGAGAACGCTTCCGACGGCAACTGCTTGGGTAAGTTGTGCGGGGGAGGGATGCGTCCACGCACGAATCGGGGTTGTGGGCGTGGTTTATTTGTCTTTGGCTGACGCTGAGTGGACTTTGTAATTGCAGTGGTAGGTTGAAGTGGACGTTACTGAATGTTATCTATCTCTGTTAGTTGCATACAATAGTGGTGGTCTTACTCCTATCCGTAGTAGTAGATTGTTGTCTGTTTCTGTTACCCTGGTAGCCGTCTTGATTTATAACACTTATTTATAAAAGCGGTTTTAATCACATATACGTCTGAGCTCCTCAGAGGTCCGGTGGAAAGGGTGTATTTTAAGATTTATTAATAGGAAAAATAAAAATAAGCAACATTATTTAACTATACAGGAATTGAAGGATGCTAGAGAAATAATTATTAAAGAAGTATAGAGAGAAGAATTTTTTGAGGAAGTGAAAGCTTTAAAAGCAAACAAGTGCTTAAAAAAGAACAGTAAACTCATCGAATTCAATCCAATATTAGATGGAAACGGTATACTTCGAATTGGTGGTAGACTGAGACATGCCAATATAGATCTTGAAACAAAACATCCTGCGATCATTCCGAGTAACACAAGATTGGCGGACCTCATGATTGACGAAGCACATGAGCTGACATATCATGGCGGAGCTCGTTTAACAACTGCAATTATGAGGCGTAAATACTGGCTTGTAGGTGGAATTCGAGCTACCAAAAAACGACTACGTCTCTGTGTAAAATGTAGGAGACAAAGTCCAGAACAACAGTACCAAATTATGGGAGATTTACCACCTGCACGCACCAATCGTTCTCAACCATTTCTACATACAGGCGTCGACTATACAGGTCACGTATTAATTAAAGCCAACAAGGGCCGTGGTATCAAGACCACAAAGGGATATGTGGCAGTATTTGTTTGTATGTCTACGAAAGCAGTACATCTAGAACTTGTGTCAGATTTGACAACGTCTCCATTTTTAGCTGCGTTGCGACGGATGGCGGCAAGGAGAGGCGTACCCCGTCACATTTACAGTGATCAAGGAACAAATTTTATTGGGGCAAACAGAATATTACAGGAGGAGTATAATCATTTAACAGAAATATTTAGCAAGGAGTTCATGTCAGAAGTAACAAGCATGGGTATAGAATGGCATTTTAATGCTCCTGCGTGGCCCTCGGCAGGAGGATTATGGGAGCGGTCAGTACAAACCCTAAAATATCATCTTAAGAGAGTAGTAGGCGAACAGAAACTTACATTTGAGGAATATAGCACGGTGCTCTCCCAGATGGAGGCATGTTTAAATTCAAGACCTCTTTGTCCTATGACAGAAGATCTCAATGATCTAGATATTATTACACCTTCTCACTTTTTAGGAAGTGGTCCCACCTTAAACATCTGTGAAACAGAAAATCACTTAAGAACAAGATGGCATCTAACACAGAAAATATTTAAAGATATCTGGGATCGATGGAGTAATGAATATCTTACTCAACTAGCAACCAGAAGTAAGTGGAGAAAGCCTCAACAGAATATAAAAAATAATGATATTGTAGTTAATCAGAGATGAAAATCTACCCCCGGGGAAATGGGCTATGGGTCGCGTAGTTGAAGTGCACCCAGGTACTCTTGAAAAATATACAAAGTCGCTGGAAGAAACATGCAAAACAATACGATATCAAATTCACTGCGACACATTATTACTACAGTTACGTCACGGGTCCAATGAACTCGATTACTACAATCATATGTTGCTCAGTCAGCATTATAACGAGCAGGTGCAATCCGCAAGGCGGCGTCGCCGCGGTCTTATCGACGGTGTCGGTTACATTGTCAGTTCCCTATTCGGAGTATTGGATCAAAGATTCGCCGAAAAGTATGAGATGGACATTACTTTACTACGAGACAATCAGAAAAAATTAACATCATTCTGGAAAAACCAAACATCGATCATGGAGGCTGAGTATAACATCTTAAAGCGGACAGAAAATACTATGACTCAGCAACATAAAATGATAAATCAACATATTATAAGTTTAGAACGCGAAATTAGTACCATAAAAAGTGAGACACAAGATAATTTCATAGTAAATCAGTTTACCTTAGCATCAGTCATTGCAAGCAACTTACTCAGCAATATGAAAACCTTATAGCCTATATATACCTATATTAGATACAGTGACAGATCTCTATCTTGGTCGATTTAACCCTCATATTCTACAATCAGAACAATTACAGAAAGAACTAAGCATTATAGCGAGTCATTTGTCTAATGACGTCATATTACCAATAGAAAGCATACATACTGACCTCACTCAAATATATAAATTATTTAAAGTTAAAGCAAGAATGTTACAATCATACCTCATATTTGAAATAAGACTACCGCTAATTAGCAGAGATTCATTCGAGATTTTCAGTTTATTCTCAATACCGAAAGTTACAGGAAACAAGATGATCAGAATTATACCCATCTCAAAATACATAGCTATAAATTTGAAGAAAGATACATATATCACAATGTCGGAATTCGATATAAAATCATGCCTTATTGTAGATGCACATTTATGTTATATTAAAAAACCTATATATCAAATTAATACAAATCAAGAATTTTGTGAATCAGAAAATTCCACTTGCAAAACGATCACTAGCAAATGCGAAAATATGTGGGAAGAAAGCAATGAACTTAATAATTATATTTATTTTTGTTGCAATCAGTGTCAAGTACGAGCAATGTGTGGAGATCAGGTTACCGTACATATGCTCACTTATGCGGGATTGAGCACTATAGACAATGGAT
Source organism: Achroia grisella (assembly GCF_030625045.1). Lineage (NCBI taxonomy): Eukaryota > Metazoa > Arthropoda > Insecta > Lepidoptera > Pyralidae > Achroia > Achroia grisella. The sequence goes on from NW_026712921.1 coordinate 13,495, forward strand.
GCATCATCAAAACCGATAATTTCACTATTACATCACATTATCAGCATTCAAATAAATTAAAGTTATCACCAGATATATACTCACCCACAGTCGCACCGATAAACCACATCATTAACATATCTATTCCTCATCACGAGTGGAATGACATATCGAATTCGGAAAGTCAGCAACTCACAGAAATTGGAGAAAGAATTAAGTTCATGAAAGAGAACGAACCCGTACTATCAGATCACATAACTTATCATGACGTACATCACTATACTTTAATTTATATAATTATCGCCGGGATGGTGTTAGTCGGCGTAATCTATACATTGCGTCGATTACGCAATTGGAAGGTCCCTGTTAGTGTGTGTGTCTGTGTAGAAAAATAAGTGTAGTGCCCGTGATATCAGTGAATACTAGAGAAAGTGCGCGTGTGTTAGAGCAAAACAGAAGCACATCGTCTGTGGTAAGATCAGTGTACGCCATCCCTAACGCGTGTGTGTGTAGAATAAGCCTTCGTGTATTGTATTATATCATCTTGTTAAAGCACTCGACTTACTAACAAAATCATTAGCATGCTATCTGTAAGAAACAATTGTACATCATCTTGTAAGTAGTAATTAAGGTCACAACCACAGCATCCCCATTCACATCTTCTTTCGCGCCTGGGAATATGTACGAGCTAGCATCGTACATTATTTCGCAACATTAACATTTTATTTTACATTTCACATTTCATTAAAATCAGTTCGCATTCGGTCATCAAGGACGCCGCGCGTACTCATTACAATCATTAATCAGTTATATTTTAAGTTTCAATATACAGTTTTAATCAAGTTTCTATCAGTATCATTTATCAGTTTTACCTATCAGAATCTTTATAGTTTCGGTACAACCCGAACACTACCTTTGAACTAAATATTTTTATATACATATGCGTATAGGTGAACCGTCACAGCCGACCCCCTAATTATCAAGTTCTACCAGAACGATAATTACAGAAATTTCATATCAGGTTCACCCCGTAATATATAAATTAACAATCTGCTTCATGACCAAGTATGTCTTGTACAGCCTAATCTTTTGATAACTTATGCATTTCTATATAGTATATAATTATAGAATTATTTACCTTTTATGGAAAAATGACCGAACATGAGCTTATATAAATAATATATCACTTGATAAAGGACCATATATATCTATCTACTCTGTAATCATTTGCTTACATTCTCCTACACATTGAAATTTGTTACTTTTGACAATCTAACAAGTATGACACTTGCGTAATACGAATCTACTTATTCGAAAAAAGAAAAATAATTTTTGAATATTTCATTATAGTATCATCCTTTGTATGTCAAAAATTCACTTTCTCTTAATTCTGTAGATAACCAATTTATCATCCGGTTCAATATTTACATGCAAAATAATTAACATTGCATAGTAAGTTATTTTGGCACATTTTACGATTATATTATTTTAAATGTGCTGGGTAATCTATTATAATCTAGACTATCTGAAACTAGTCAGATCACATTTTGTTCTCTATGCGACGCATTAGAAACATCTGATAATATAATTACTAAACTCTGATTATTTTAATAAATATTAATTTGTAATAATTGTTTCTATATCGGGGACCAAACTTTAGTAATTTCGAAAAGCAACGATATAATAATTAACTTAACACAGCTATTATTTATATAATTAATTATTTGTTGTCAATAATTCTATCGACCCCCGGTTCTAATTTATAAGCGATTGACAATGACATAGTGACTAGTTTGATACATATACCTTACATAATTATTTACTTGTTGTACTTATTCTATCGACCCCCAACAGGTTCTAATTTATAAACGACCCTACAACTGATAACATAGTAACTAGTTTGACACATATACCTTACATAATTATTTATTTGTTACACTTACTCTATCGACCCCCAACAAGTTCTAATTTATAAACGACCCCCAACCTTTTAGTATTTTCGAAAACGATTGAACTAGTTAAAACATTTAATTTATAATTAATTATTTGTTGAAATTATTCAATAATAATATATAACAATAATATATAGTAACTAACTTAACACATTTACTTATATTTTAATCAGTGAACTAATTATCTAACTTCGATCGCAATGATTTTCGTATTTATTGTAGTGAAATCTGTAAAACAATTTTATTCATTGTCTATAACTAATAAATTCATTAGTATCAAGTTTCTATATAATTTTACATTTAAACGAATACCTATATGACTACCTAGTTATTCATAGAGGACTAAGAAAAATAATCTAATTAATAATATTAATATATATTAGATTAATATTAAAAAAATTGATTTGTATAAAATATGCCTGTAGATTCAATAATATTAAATTTAATTCAGAATACCATAGTATTATTAAATATCTATTAATAAAATTAAAATGAAAGACTAAATCACGGCAGTAGTGTATTTTTTAATTATTTGAACGCAATAAATTTTGTTTGTAAACAATCAACAAATCTATTTGAAACATTGGCTGCTAGATGGCGCTAAAGTAGTAAAATGTTGATGCACCCGACTAATTTTAATTTATTTATAATTGATTCATAACTTCACCACTGGCCGCTAGATGGCGCTAAATTAGGAAAAGTTGATATTGTCAATTGATTTTAATCGATTCATAACCTCATTACCGGCTGCTAGATGGCGCTGATTTATAATTGATTTGACTTCATTACTAGCTGCTAGATGGTGCAAAATTAGCGAAAGTTTTATTAAAAAGTTTATTTTTGTTTAATTTTATTCGCGTTAAGACCCGGTTAATAATTTAAATAATTTTATTCATTTATTTTAGAAAAATATCAGTAATATTTTTCTTTTATAATTAAAAAGACTCCTGAATGAACTGGTGGCAGTATACAAGTAAATGGACTGTATAGAAAGAAATAAAGGAATACATTTGCTACTAGTACTAGTTCGATCTCGCTTGGAACTTATAATATACCAGTGAGGATTTGTACGTGTTAAGTCCACTAAATAATTTATAACAGACGTATCTAGGTATATACTCAATAGGTAGACAATCGTTAATACAATCGACCACCAACGCGGTGTTATCGTGAAACTTTGTTTATTACATATGTTTAGCGGTAAATATTAATTTAACATAGCTTTTATATGACACGTATTTAATTCGACGCCTAAAAACGAATTCATAAGCGGTATAATGTCTAACAATAAGTTTAATTGTTTACAACAATCGTAATAAGATTATGTTGCGAAGCGTTATCTAAAAGTCACCGAATGGTACATATCATATTTTTATTATAGTTACGAAGAATAACAGACGCGACATACAAAAGTACCTCTGTACGCTCTGTACTCGATGTTCACGTAACAACGGCCGGCCGTGGAAACCGCCGCGGTATGTACCCGAGCGCACAGCGCCACAAGTTCGAGCAACACCATTTCAGTCGACGCGTTTGAGTCCCCGACAGGAGTCAAATTACATTACATTGCAATTAAATGCGGAACAGATATATAACTGATTAGCTTTAACAAGGAACGCAATGACTAGTTGTATATTTATGTTAAATTAAGTTTAATTATATCGTCATGATCGTAGAATAAAGTCGGATTTGAAAAAAATACGAAATTCACTTTTTAATATATTTGGACACTACATTATCTAAATATTATGACTACATAAAATAAAAAATTATATGTATTTTAGATTTCAAGTTAATCAGTCGGTAAACTGTCGGATTTGAATGGCGCTCATAGTAAAACGACGGTTGTGTATATATTCGTCTTTGTACGACGCGCCCACCGCCCCCTCCCGCACCCGACGCACAGTGGGAACTTTGACTCATTTTCATCTCATAAATCTATAACTTCTGTATTAATAAAGATATGTACATGATTTTTTTTTCTGATAATCTTAAATATATATACTTTTAAATAATGTATGCTTTGTGAGTAAAAAAATATTTTTAATAGTTATAAATAATTTAGGAATACAAAAAATATAGAATTTGTAGACTTACATTTATGTCCTAAGAAGTTTATACAGAAATAAGTAAAAGTATCAGCGTAAAAAACCAAAATTCTTATAAAGATGGCTTACAAGTCACTCAAGAGCTCCTTTTCTTCATCAAAAAGTACTAAATATTTTTAATTGGAAGGTTTTCTTAAACTTGTTATGTATGGGTCAGAGGTGTATAAAAATGCGTGTAGAACATCTTTGTTAGAGGCTACCCTCGAACATTGTCTTGCATGATGAAGCCTGAACTGTTTATAGTCTTTGTTCCGTGACTCTTGAGCATCTTCTGAAAGTTGCCCAAAAGGCAAGACATAAAAGTAACGTATCACTCGTTCTCATTTCATTTCATAACATAAAACAGTTTTATTAATTCCTCATATATACTAGTAATTTCTGATGTACAATGATAATTTTGGAAAAATCTTGTGGCTGTATTGCCGTCATTAGTGTTGCCACTAACTTGCTTCGGTTTATCTATATTTAATCCAAGTTCTTCTCTGAACCTTCTTTGTACATAAGCCTTCTTTTGCTTTTTTAAATCTTTATTTTCTGTTGTTGTGGCAGACCATTTTTATTGATTTGTATATTGATTGTAAGATAAATGTAAAATAAGTTCCACGAATGCAAAGTTGAAAGGCCATACTCGTATTGATAGGAAGTTTCATCGACAGGTTTATTTTGTAGTTTTTCTAAATTGTTCATCTCTGTGGGTTTTGCACTGCAAATGGTACATACATTTGATTTCTGCTTTAACGTTAGTAATTTCTATACATTACAATAAAAATAAAATAAAATACAATTTTGGCGGATAGTACGATTCTTTAGCTTCACAAATCAACCTGTATGATGGAAACAATAAGTAATTCTTTGCTATCAAACAACTCCTCATATTTTCGTACTGTGCCTTGTTCAGATCCAATTTTATGCAAAATGCTAAGAGCTTAATGTTTTGAATATGCTGTTATATGTGCCGGTTCATTAAGATTGCTCAAATCATTCTAGTTTTCTGCCGGCAATGCTCGTAAAATATCAACGATGAAACCCTTAAACCCTGTACATATGAGTTCAGTATGAAGTCCACAGGTATCAAACAATCCCTTGTTTGTCCGTTTCTTTGTCCGGACTGTCTTCGTACGTTTTAGAATGTCTTCCTCTTTTCTCTATCGAAGTAGGAGGTTCAGGTTCGCATGTAGTTTTTTCTAGATTTACAGTGAAAATACCATCCTATCAATTGCTATTTTATTTAAAAACTGTTCTTTCTTTCGACCATATTTCGTATAGCGGTGACGAAAATGAGTTATGAAGGACTTCTGAATACTTGCGATAATTTTTGCTATATTCGCATCTGAAGATTCGGTAAAATTATTTCGTAGTTTGAGATAGAATCAACATAATTTGTATCACTTTAAATCAATAAGACACTTAAGTCGCGTCTGGTACACGAGAATTCACTCATTGGGGTGAGATGAGTAATTAACAATTATTTAGTAATAACAAATGCTTATGAAGAACTGTAATATTTCATATGCAAATACATACACTATTTTATACTTAATAATGGTCATATACGTGTGCAAAATTACTTGATAAAAAATATTTATCATTATGCGCTATAGAATAGGTTTGTATGGGAATGGGAACTATATACTGTGTGAAATAATTGATAAAAGTAAGGCAAAAGATAAAATATATAGTAATAACTGAGCAAAAAGTATTTTTTTGAATATTCAGACAGAGATTCTCAAATAAAGAAAAAAAAATCTTAATATACGTACTCAGAAAAAACAAATCTCACCATGATATTATACTCGATTTAAATATTTTACGCAGTGAAACTGCAAAAAAAAAATGTTATGCCATCAAATTACATTATATTTCCTAATAAATAAAACCAAATTTAGAACTTCGGCAAGCTTCGGCAACTGTCAAATCTCCAAGTGAAAGTCTGAGAAAAGAAAATAGTACATGTAACGATATATGGATTTTTAGTTAAATAATATTCGACTAAACTAAATATATTTTTATTTTATAGTAAAGTACACATTCTAAGCATTCTAAAATGGTATCACACTATATGACTTGATATTATTTTGATACTATAAACTTATACCAAACAAATTTAAGTTACAAAATTATTTTTGCATTTTTTTCATTCCTTGACTTTAGAGGCTTTATTCTATGAAGTATGAATAGTCAGAGATTTGAATCATATTTATAATGATAGAGTAACTCTTTGGCTACAATTTGAGGTATTATACAAGCATATCCACGGAGTTTTAGAAAAAGTATTTATGAGATGGCTTTCTTAGGCGAGTTCCCACTGTGCGACGGATTTTGATAACCGCCACTATTCGTCGAACTCGCCGACGCGTTACAGCGGATTAGATTTTTCGTAAGAAATTACACTAGTTATATCCTTGTTTGCCTATTTATTAATTATTTATTGCCTAGTTTTTTATACTATTTTAAAAGTTATACCACAATGAAAACTGGACGATGAAAGCTTATGTTAAAACTTGTGGAAGAAACAACCAAAAATGCACAAATTAGGAATTCTACTAATAAAGAGTGCATTAATGAGGAGGACTAATACCAGGGACTCCAGGTAAGCTAATTAATTATGTATTAACATTTTGGTATTATTTAATTCTTGTGTTTATTCAATTTTTGCAAAGTAAATCATTAAAGAGTCGGTTTTGACTATCCGTAGGTTTTTCTACGGAAAATTATAAATCAAATTTAAATTAAATTTACATAACAAATAAGTAGTAGCTTTGTGATAGTAATACAGCATTCTGTTAAGTTTGTGTTATATTATTTGACAATTTGAGTTTTCACGTTGTATGCAACTATACTACAGTTTCCTATGGACATGATAGTGATGCGTGATCACAACCGACTATATTCTGTGGACACGATTTTTTATCAAACGGGCGTATCTGACCATCCCACTTTGTTCTTAGAACTAAATTCTCTTCCAACTTTTTTCTACTGAAAAAAATGATTATTTGTATATATATTTAATATATGTTATATAAGTGGTAGAGCAAGCTGTATGACCACACGTGGTTGTTCAGCTCGATTGGGCTGCTCGAACCGGGAAATACCACATCTCGGCAGAAAACCAGCGATAAGCATTATCGCGTTTCACATGGTAAGCTGTGGGTTCCGGACGCCCCTCCCCCTCTCCCTATCCCTTTCCTATTTCCTTCCCCTACCCACCCCTTTCTTACATACCATGGCAGCGGAATATAAGAGATTTTTACCCCAGGGTGGTACCGTAACCGTGTTACTGGAGAATCCACCCCTGTGATATCACACTCAGGCTGCCCTGCGTATTCTGGGGTGGGCAATACTCCGCTCAATTTGGCCAACAGGAAACCGAGCAAATCTCCTTCGGCATTTCCCTTGCTCAGAGTCAGTTTTTGCAACATCAGGGGAATTCATTCCAATCTCAACGCCGTCCACCACCACCTAGAGATGGCAAGGCCGGCTTTGCTCTTCCTTACGGAGACACTAATATTATGTCCCGACGAAATTTCGTACCTGACCTACCCTGATATAGATTGGAACACCATTTTATTCCACGGGCTGGTGTGTGCGCTTATGTCAGAGAGGATATTTGCTGTCGCCGTATTGGTACACTTGAAGGTACTGACCTGTCCATTTTATGGTTGCGTGTAGATTGCGATGACCACCCCCGCATCTATGCATGCTTATACAGGTCCCATAGCGGTAACACCGAAACTGACCGACTCATTGAACACGTCCAAATGGCTACAGATTTTTTGCTCCAACAGATTCCCTCCGCTGAGGTCGTGATTCTTGGTGACTTTAACGCCCATCACGCTGAATGGCTCGGTTCACGTACCACCGACTATGCGGGGAGATCTGTTCATGGCTTTGCTTTGGCATATGGTTTGACTCAACTGGTATCCTCGCCAACGCGAATACCTGATGTTGTTGACTATATACCTTCACTGTTGGACCTTCTGCTGACATCTCATCCGGACGGATATCAGATCTCTGTGGAAACCCTATTGGGATCCTCTAATCATTGTCTGATACGGAGCGAAGTGCCTCTCACGCGTCCTTCTTTGCCGCGATCTACTGGTCGACATCGTGTTTGGCATTTTAAACGGCAGATTGCGATGAGATGCGAAGTTTTTTTGCATCTTACCCATGGGGGCGAGTTTGCTTCGCACTGGACGATCCCTATGCAATAGCTGATTCTGTCACCGATGTAGTACTTCAGGGAATGGAGATGTTTATTCCAAATTCCCTGGTACCTGTCGGTGGTAGATCTCAGTCCTGGTATGGCGGATCCTGTAGATCGGCGTCGCGCCATAAGCAGGAATGCTTCCGTGCCTGGATTGCAGTTGTGAAGTCGAGTGATCCAGATACCAGTGCCCATAAAAGGAAGTATAACTCCGCTTCCAGGTCCTTCAAAAGAGTTATAGCCACAGCAAAGTTTGATCACATCAGTAGAATTGGTAGGAGACTAAACAGTCTTCCATCTGGATCCCGGGCTTTTAGGTCTCTTGCCAAAGCTGCTCAGGGAAATTTCTGTCAGCCATCTTTTCCACCACTGCGCAGAGAGGATAACTCGTTGGCCCAACATGCTAAAGAGAAGGCCGATCTCCTTGGGTCTCTTTTTGCAGCCAACTCGACACTGGACGATAAGGAGCAATCACCGCCGGGC
>NW_026712922.1:0-42277 GCF_030625045.1 Achroia grisella
GCGGAGTAAGTCACCCCCGCCGCTTCTGCCTCCGGACACAGGGTGACCACCACGGCCGCCGATCGCGGCGCGCGCAGCTTCGATGGTGACGGCGGGGCCGCCTTACCTTCTTCCCCTGAGAGGGGTCCCAGAACTCCTCTGAGTACTTTGCGTACTCTGGGTCTGCCTCTCAGGGACGTTGCGTGTTTTGCCGCCCCGCTTCACCACCGTGCTCCATCCGTCCTGGCGCGCCATGCCCGACGGCCCCGGCTGCCCGGAGGCAGGCCGGCTGACGGGCTGACTCGCTCCCAACGGCGGGAACGCCGCACCTCGCGCCCCCGCAGATGGGGAGCGTCCCCGAATCCCGGTCCCCCTGCGCCGGGGATCCTAGACAGGACGTCATATTGCCCGTCGCTTTGTAGCGGCGGGCGGTGCTCAGGGCGGATTGAGGTCGCCGGGGAATTGAGGCCCAGGGCAGCCTTGATCTCCCTGATGCCCTGCTCAATGCGTTCTCCTATTCGGGCCTCTATCATGACCCCGGTCGCCCTCATTATGTCCGCCCTGAGGGTCTCTGTGTCGCCCGGCGCAGGGGCCGGGCCAGAAGCGCTCCCCACTGCCGATCCCTTTGGGGCCGGGGAAGGAGTCGGAGGAGTCCGTGACCCCGACTTCACCACTTCGGCGAGTTGGCGAATCTGCTCCTGGAGCTGCCGGATCTGGCTTTGGAGCTCCTTATTCTGTTTGCGGAGCTCCTTAGCCTCCGCCTCCATCTTTTTTGGACGGCAGCCACCGAGGAGAATTCGCCGGCCACGGAGGAGTTCGGGTCTAAGGCCTCCGTCAATGCCATGACGGTCCCGATCTCCTCCGTCATCGCCCTCTGGTCGGTCCCCTTCAGGTTGCCGCACCTCTTAACTCTGTTGAGGACTAGCGACAACCTGTACCTGGCATCCGACGAGAAGGCGGCCACCGAAATCGGGTCACTTTTAGGAGCGTTCTTCCCCTTCGAGACCTCCTGCGGACGGACGAACACGACGTCGTCATCCGACGCATCCGCCCGTCGGGACTCCGCCGACGTCGATGGCCCCTTTCCGGCCTGGTTCACATGGAAGCGGAGGGACGCTCCCGCCGGAGTCGGTGGGCAGGGTATTTTAGATGGGCGAATACCTCCGCCCACCGCCCCAGAGGGGCTCGATCCGCCTTCATGTGGCCGCTTGGAAACGGCCGCCTTCACTAGCCCGTCCTCGCTGGACACAAGGCAACCCGACAGCTCGTCCTCCACCAGCATCGAACGCGTCGAGCGCGTCGAGCGCGTCGACGAGGCCGATGAAGGACGAGAAGCGCGCGACCTGGCCCGCGAGGCGGGCCGCGACCTCGCCGGTCGATCCCCCATTTCGAGGTCCGCCTCGGTCACTGAGTCCATGGACCAGAACTCAGCGTCCCAAGGGGACGGATTCTCCTCATAACCCCCTCCGGGGAACGGGAAGAGGAAGGGCGCGTACCTATGTGAGGTTGCCACACCCACAGCCTGCAACCAACAATTACCACTTCCAACCTAAGTCGGAAGGGTGTTCGGGAGACGAGCGCCTCCAAAACCTACTCCGGGGATCCCCCCGGAGCGGACACACCGGGCAGGAGTGTGATCCCCTGCACAGTGCAGCCGCCCCCGGTGAAACACCACACTACCACCTCAGCACAACAAAATAACAAAAACCTAACCTAAGTAACCTAACTATATACAAAACCTAACTAACCTAACCTAACTATATACACCATTAATAATAATAAAAATAAAGAAACAGACAAACAAACAAACACGAAAAAATTGCGCTAAGACCTATCAAAAAACACCCCAGGGAAAATGTGGCCTGCCTCAACAGGCCACACAGGGTCATGGCCATACGGGCCATAAGAGGCTACCGCACCATATCCGGGGAAGCGGCGGGTCTGCTGGCGGGTCTCCTCCGTGGGACTTGGTAGCGGAACTCCACGCGTCAGTGTATCACTGGCGCGCGGAGCGACGTTCCATGGGGAGGCACCCGCTGGCCATGAGATTGGAGCGCGGAGGTCCGACTTTCGGCGGATCCTCAGGATCAGGTGGAGAGAAAGGCTGGCCAGTCCATCGGCCGGCCTGAGGACCGTCGAGGCTGTCCGTCCCATCCTCAAAAGATGGATGAATAGGAGATGGCCACTGACGTACCGCATGACACAGATACTGTCCGGGCACGGGTGCTTCGGGCGGTATCTGCGTCATGTGGCGAGGAAGGAGCCGACGACCGGCTGCCACGAGTGCGGAGGTGTGGAGGACACGGCGCAACACACGCTGGACGAATGTCCAGCGTTCGAGAGTGAGCGCCGTGTCCTCACACGAATAGTGGGGGACGATCTCTCGCTGCCGAATTTAGTTCGGAGGATGATCAGTAGCGAGAGATCGTGGCTGGCGGTGAGCTCCTTCTGCGAGGAAGTTATCTCGCGGAAGGAGGCGGCAGAAAGGAGCGGGAGTCAGATCGTCCCGCTTCCTCCGCCGCAGAAGAGCCAGGCCTAGAGGTGGGGGCGTACCCAACTCCGCCCCCCTCTATCCCCCACTGGGGCCGGGGTGACTGCCTTGAGGGAGGCAGTCCCCCAATCCAAAGGCCCCGGAGGTGTGCGCGTGTACCCACACGCCTCCACAATGGAGTAGGGCGAAATAGGTCGCCCTAACCACAAAACGAGATGGGGCCTGCCCTACAACATCTACAGGGCGGGCCGTCGCCGTCGGAGCTGGGGTAGAATGCACTCGCGAATCCCCTGGCTCCGGCATAAGCGCTCGTAGGTACACCGTGTAGTTTTTTGGTGAGTACAAGTCCCACACACCACCTCGCCATCCCTCCGGCGGGGTGACGGTCTTTTGAAGATTTTTCCACACGTTAAAAAAAAAAAAAAAAAGGTACGCGCCCTTCCTCTTCCCGTTCCCCGGAGGGGGTTATGAGGAAAGTTCGTCCCCTTGGAACGCTGAGTTCTGGTCCATGGACTCAGTGACCGAGGCGGACCCCGACATGGAGGATCGACCGGCGAGGTCGCGGCCCGCCTCGCGGCCCAGGTCGCGCGCTTCTCGTCCTTCATCGGCCTCGTCGACGCGCTCGACGCGCTCGACGTGTTCGATGCTGGTGGAGGACGAGCTGTCGGGTTGCCTTGTGTCCAGCGAGGACGGGCTAGTGAAGGCGGCCGTTTCCAAGCGGCCACATGAAGGCGGATCGAGCCCCCCTGGGGCGGTGGGCGGAGGTATTCGCCCATCTAAGATACCCTGCCCACCGACTCCGGCGGGAGTGTCGCTCCGCTTCCATGCGGACCGGGCCGGAAAGGGGCCATCGACGTCGGCGGAGTCCCGACGGGCGGATGCGTCGGATGACGACGTCGTGTTCGTCCGTCCGCAGGAGGTCTCTAAGGGGAAGAACGCTCCCAAAAGTGATCCGATTTCGGTGGCCGCCTTCTCGTCGGATGCCAGGCACAGGTTGTCGCTAGTCCTCAACAGAGTAAAGAGGTGCGGCAACCTGAAGGGGACCGACCAGAAGGCGATGACGGAGGAGATCGGGACCGTCATGGCATTGACGGAGGCCTTAGACCCGAACTCCTCCGTGGCCGGCGAATTCTCCTCGGTGGCTGCCGTCCAAAAAGATGGAGGCGGAGGCTAAGGAGCTCCGCAAACAGAACAAGGAGCTCCAAGGCCAAATCCGGCAGCTCCAGGAGCAGATTCGCCAGCTCGCCGAAGTGGTGAAGTCGGGGTCACGGACTCCGCCGACTCCTTCCCCGGCCCCAAAGGGATCGGCAGTGGGGAGCGCTTCTGACCCGGCCCCTGCGCCGGGCGACACAGAGACCCTCAGGGAGGACATAATGAGGGCGACCGGGGTCATGATAGAGGCCCGAATAGGAGAACGTATCGAGCAGGGCATCAGGGAGATCAAGGCTGCCCTGGGCCTCAATTCCCCGGCGACCTCAATCCGCCCTGAGCACCGCCCGCCGCTGCAAAGCGACGGGCGATATGACGTCCTGTCTCGGATCCCCGGCGCAGGGGGACCGGGATTCAGGGACGCTCCCCATCTACGAGGGGCGCGAGGTGCGGAGTTCCCACCGCTGGGAGCAAGTCCGCCCGCCAGCTGGCCTGCCTCCGGCAGTCAACAACCGGGGCCGTCGGGCGTGGCGCGCCAAGACGGATGGAGCACAGTGGGGAAGCGGGGCGGCAAAACACGTAACGTCCCTGAGAGGCAGACCCAGAGAACGCAAAGTACTCAGCGGAGCTCTGTGACCCCCTCTCAGGGGAAGAAAGGTAAACCAGCCCCGCCGTCACCATCGAAACTGCGCGCGCCGCGATCGGCGGCAGTGGTGGTCACGCTTCAAATGGTTAGGGCACAACTTGACCACATTTTTTTTTTTTTTGGCTTGAGGGTTATTGTTTTGAGGTGTTTTCTTTTTGGCGCTAGTGCAATATATATCTTTCTTTCTTTCTTTTCTTTCTTTTCCTTTAATTTGTTAGGTTAGTTAGGTTTTGTACATATAAAAAAGCAGAATGGCCTAGTTGGTAGTGTACCTATGTACCAACTTACACACCCCGGGTTCGATTCCCACCATTGACTATTGTTATAAACGTCTGAATAAAGACGTGCTGATGGAGGCTTCCATCGTCCAGGCCTGGGTTCCCATACCGGAGGGGCCTGTGGAGGTCGACGCAGAGGTGGGCTGGTTCGGTGAGGCTCTGTCGCACATTTGCGACGCGGCGATGCCCCGAGCCGGCCCTCGACCTCCTAGGCGTCAGGTGTACTGGTGGTCGGAGGAGATAGCGGCGTTGAGGGCGGCGTGCTCCGCCGCCCGCCGCCGGTACACCAGGCACCGCCGACTCAGGCGGGGCCGCGACGCCGACGAGGAAGCACAGCTGTACGAGCAGTACAAAGAGAAGAAGAAAGCTCTGCAGCTGTCCATCAGCAGGGCCAAGGAGACAGCCAGGGAAGAACTCCTGGAGACCCTGGACAGGGATCCATGGGGGCGACCTTATAGGTTCGTCAGGGGCAAATTACGCCCCTGGGCGCCCCCCGTGGCAGAGGGTCTCCAGCCGCAGCAGCTTGAGGAGGTGTTGGAGGAGCTGTTCCCGAGACAGCCTCCCTTCACACCTCCTCCGATGATGCCGCGTGGCAGTGATGGAGAGGCCAGCGGCGTCAGCGCTGCTGCGGTTCCTGCCATCACCGAGGAGGAGTTCGCCGCGGCCGTGGATAAACTCGGGGGCAAGAATGTCGCCCCGGGTCCGGATGGTATCCACGGCCGCGTCCTGGCCTTGGCCCTAAACACCCTAGGGGACCGACTCCGGCGCTTGTTCAACGCGTGTCTGGAGTCGGGACGGTTTCCCAATCAGTGGAAAGCGGGTAGAGTGGTCCTGCTCCGCAAAGCGGAGCACCCTGCAGGTTCGGTGGTTCCCTCGGCGTTCCGCCCCATAGTGCTGTTGGACGAGATCGGCAAGCTCTTCGAGCGAATCTTGGCGGGCCGACTCGTCCAACACCTGTCTCAGGTAGGTCCCGATCTCAGCCCGAAGCAGTTCGGGTTCCGGGAGGGGCGCTCAACGATTGACGCGATCTCGCGTGTGCGCTCCCTCTCGGAAGAGGCGACGTCCCAGGGTGGGGTGTTGTTGGCGGTCTCGTTGGATATAAAGAACGCCTTCAACACCCTGCCCTTTGCGACTATTAGGGAAGCGCTGAAATACCATCGCGCGCCTCCCTACATTCGGGATGTGATCGGGGCCTATCTCGAAGACAGGTCTGTGCTATGCACGGGGCGGAACGGCGTTGTAGTGTCGAGGGACATGCAACGCGGTGTTCCACAGGGGTCGGTTCTGGGCCCGATCCTGTGGAACATCGGGTATGATTGGAACCTGCGGGGCGCCCTTATAACGGGCACTGACCTCGTGTGTTACGCGGATGACACCTTGGTCACTGCCCGGGGGCGGGACCTACGGGAGGCTACCCGCTTTGCCACGACAAGCGTGGCACTGGTCGTCGGCCGAATAAGGAGGCTTGGGCTCCAGGTGGCGCTGGAGAAGACCGAGGTCCTATGTTTTCATGGGCCTCGGCGCGCGCCACCTCCGGATGCCCAGCTGGTCGTCAGTGGCCAGAGGGTGGGGGTCAAGCCCTGTATTAGGTATTTGGGGCTTGACCTGGACAGCCGTTGGAGCTTCCGCGCTCATTTCCGGAACCTGGTCCCTCGCCTTATGGCAGCCGCCGGCGCTCTTAGCTGGCTGCTGCCAAACGTGAGGGGCCCGGGAGAAGGTTCCCGCCGCCTATACCTCGGCGTGGTGCGGTCCATGGCCCTGTACGGGGCCCCCATCTGGGTGGGGGCCCTAGGTAGGGAAAATGTGGCCTGCCTTAACAGGCCACACAGGGCCATGGCCATCAGGGCCATTAGAGGCTACCGCACCATATCCGGGGAAGCGGCGGGTCTGCTGGCGGGGTCTCCTCCGTGGGACTTGGTAGCGGAGCTCCACGCGTCAGTGTATCACTGGCGCGCGGAGCGACGTTCCATGGGGGAGGCACCCGCTGGCCATGAGATTGGAGCGCGGAGGTCCGACTTTCGGCGGATCCTCAGGATCAGGTGGAGAGAAAGGCTGGCCAGTCCATCGGCCGGCCTGAGGACCGTCGAGGCTGTCCGTCCCATCCTCAAACGGTGGATGAATAGGAGATGGCCACTGACGTACCGCATGACGCAGATACTGTCCGGGCACGGATGCTTCGGGCGGTATCTGTGTCATGTGGCGAGGAAGGAGCCGACGACCGGCTGCCACGAGTGCGGAGGTGTTGAGGACACGGCGCAACACACGCTGGACGACTGTCCAGCGTTCGAGAGTGAGCGCCGTGTCCTCACACGAATAGTGGGGGACGATCTCTCGCTGCCGAATTTAATTCGGAGGATGGTCAGTAGCGAGAGATCGTGGCTGGCGGTGAGCTCCTTCTGCGAGGAAGTTATCTCGCGGAAGGAGGCGGCGGAAAGGGAGCGGGAGTCAGCTCGTCCCGCTTCCCTCCGCCGCAGAAGAGCCAGGCCTAGAGGTGGGGGCGTACCCAACTCCGCCCCCTCTATCCCCCACTGGGGCCGGGGTGACTGCCTTGAGGGAGGCAGTCCCCCCAATCCAAAGGCCCCGGAGGTGTGCGCGTGTACCCACACGCCTCCACAATGGAGTAGGGCGAAATAGGTCGCCCTAACCACAAACGAGATGGGGCCTGCCCTACAACATCTACAGGGCGGGCCGTCGCCGTCGGAGCTGGGGTAGAATGCACTTGCGAATCCCCTGGCTCCGGCATAGGCGCTCGTAGGTACACCGTGTGGTTTTTTAGTGGGTACAAGTCCCACACACCACCTCGCCATCCCTCCGGCGGGGTGACGGTCTTTTGAAGATTTTTCCACATGTTAAAAAAAAAAAAAAAGTTTGATTCTTGTTTTCTTTCCTTTTATTTTTGTTTTTATTGTGCTGAGGAGGCGGTGTGGTGTTCACCGGGAGTGGCTGCACTGAGCAGGGTCTAATTCTGCCTAGTGCGCCCGCTCCAGGGGAAACCCTGGAGCAGTTTGTGGAGGCGCAAGCCTCCATTGTACCCGCCCGACTTAGGTCGGGCGTGACCCCTTTGTTGTCGGGTTGAGGAAGTTGGCTGGTGGTAGCAGCCCCTTCCTTTTCCCGTCCCCCGCTGGGGGGGACGAGGAGTGTTTGTCCCTGCCCCGGGACTTAGCGTTTTGGTCCATGTCGGACTCCATCACGCTAGCGGACGCCGACACGGTGCGGTCGGCGAGGTCGCGGCCCGTCTCGCGGGCCAGGTCGCGGGCATCTCGGCCTTCCTCAGCGTCGTCGACGCGCTCTACGCGCTCGACGCGCTCGATGCTGGTGGAGGACGAGATGTCCGGGTGCCTGGTGTCGATCGAAGACGGGCTCACGAAAACGGCCGTGCCGAAGCGGCCGCACGCGGATGGACCGGGCCCTTCCGGGGCGGCGGGCGGGAGTGCCAAGCCGTCGAAGATCCCCTGCCCGTCGCCCGGGACCGGGGTGGTTCTGATGGTGCCTGTGGGCCCGGAGAGTCCGACCATGTCGCCGAAGTCCCGGCGGCAGGAGAAACGGGGAGATGACGGGACGTTTGTCCGTCCCTCGGGGGTCCCTGTGGGGAAGGGGAAGGCCCCCCTAAGGATGACCTGCAGCCTGTTGCCGTCTTCAGGACGGAGGCCCAGAAGAAGCTGGGGGCTGCCTTGGAGACGGTCTACAGGTGTGGGAACCTGAAGGGGGCCGACCAGAAGCGGCTGAAGGAGTCCATCGGCTCCGTGTTGATGATGGCAGAGGAGCTGGACAGCAGTGCCGTCGCCAACAAGGACTTCACCGCGGGTGCCGTCGAGCGCCGGAAGTTGGAAGGACAGGTGGAGGAGCTCCGTAAGGAGAATAAGGAGCTCCGAAGCCAACTCCAGGCGCTCCAAGCGCAGATGCGGCAACTCGCGGCGAGGTCGGGGCCGCAAACCCCTTCAGCCGCTTGCCAGGCACCACAGGAGCCTGCGAGGGTGAGGGCACCCCTGGCCCGACCCCCGAGCCGGATGAAGTCGGGGCCTTCAGGGCGGATATTATGAGGGCGACCGGGGAGCTGATTGATGCCCGTATCGGTGCCCAAATAGAGAAGGGCATCCGGGAAATCAAGGCTGCCCTGGGCATCAGCTCCCCGGCGGCATCAATCCGCCCTGAACACCGCCCGCCGCTGCAAAGCGACGGGCAGTACGAGTTATTGTCCCGGCTCCCCGGTGCAGGGGGACCGGGCTACAGAGACGCTCCCCATCTGCGGGGGGCGCGAGGTGCGGAATTCCCGCCGCTTCCGGCGAGTCAACCCGCCAGCCGGCCTGCCTCTGGCAGTCAACGGCCGGGGCCGTCGGGCGCGGGGCGCGCAAACGAAGGTTGGAGCACGGTGGTGCGACGGGGCGGCAAAAACCGCAACGTCTCTGGGAGGCAGACCCAGAGTACTCAGAGTACTCGGGGGACCTCTGGGGCTCCCTCTCAGGGGAAGAAGGCTAAGCCGGCCCCGCCGTCGCCATCGAAGTTGCGTGCGCCGCGATCGGCGGCTGTGGTCGTTACATTGTGTCCGGAGGCAGAAGCGGCGGGAGTGACTTACTCCGCCGTCCTCAAGGAGGCGAAGGATAAGATCGACCTCGCCTCCTTGGGGATAGGAAGCCTGCGCTTCAAGACCGCGGCTACTGGGGCCCGGATCTTAGAGATCCCGGGGTCCCAGACGGGAGACCAGGCTGACGCGCTCGCGTCCAAGTTTCGGGACGTCTTCCCGGACGGTACGGTTCGCGTCGCCAGGCCCACCAAGACGGCCGAGATGAGGCTGATGGGCCTGGACGACAGTACCGACCGGGAAGAGGTGGCGGCCGCCGTGGCACAATACGGCGAGTGCACGGCGGACGCCGTCAATGTCGGAGAGATCCGGCGCGGCGCGTCGGGCCTGAGCACCTGCTGGGTGCGGGCCCCATTAGCCGCGGTGAAGAAAGTGACGACGGCAGGGCGGATCCGTATCGGCTGGGTATCGGCCGCTGCGGAGCTGCTGCGGCAGAAGCCGCTCCGGTGCTTCAGGTGCCTGGAGAGCGGGCACGTGGTGGCGAGGTGCTCGCACGAGGAGGACCGGAGTGGCTTATGCTACCGGTGTGGGGTTCCCGGCCATAAAGCGGCCGGATGTTCGGCGACCCCACACTGCGTGGTTTGCGCAGCGGCGGGTCGCCCAGCCGATCACTGGGTGGGGGCCAAAAGTGCCCCCAGTCCCGGTCCAAACGACTGAGGGGATCCGCACTGTCGTCGGCCCGCGGCAATGGTCGCCGGGGAGAGGCTGAGGTGATGGACACCGGTCAATAATGGCAGTCCATCGCCTCCTGCAGGGGAATCTCAACCACTGCGCGCGCGCCCAAGATCTGCTTCTGCAGAGCGCGGCGCAGTGGGGAGTTGACCTTGCAGTGGTCGCCGAACCATATCGTGTCCCACGAAGTGACCATTGGTTCGGCGACCCCTCTGGCCTGGTGGCCATTGTCGGCGCGGGCAACCCCGCGACCCCGCTCGTCAGCCGCCTATTCGGCGGAGCGGGGTACATAGGAGTGAGTTGGGGGAAACCGTCGTTGTCGGGACATACTTCTCTCCGAACAGGACTCTCGCCGAGTTCGAGCAGTTCATGGACGGGCTGGGGGCCGCTCTGGAGCTATACTCGGCCCGTCCAATGATGGTGATGGGGGACTTCAATGCCAAATCCACGGCATGGGGCTCCCCCATCACCGACTCTCGAGGCAGGGTCCTGGAAGACTGGGCGGCCGCGGCCGGCCTGGTGGTGTTGAACCGAGGGTCGGCCGCCACGTGCGTGAGACAGCAGGGGGAGTCGCATGTCGACGTATCCCTCTGCAGTCCAGCGATCGCACAGAGGGTGCGGAGCTGGCAGGTGTTGGATGAGGTGGAGACGCTATCCGATCATCGTTACATTCGGATAGACGTTCTCCCCTCACCCGTAGCTCCGCACCCCGGTCGCCAGGAGAGGAATGTCCCACAACTCCCCAGATGGGTGTTGAAACGTCTGAATAAAGACGTGCTGATGGAGGCTTCCATCGTCCAGGCCTGGGTTCCCATGCCGGAGGGGCCTGTGGAGGTCGACGCAGAGGTGGGCTGGTTCGGTGAGGCTCTGTCGCGGTACACCGTGTGGTTTTTTAGTGGGTACAAGTCCCACACACCACCTCGCCATCCCTCCGGCGGGGTGACGGTCTTTTGAAGATTTTTCCACACGTTAAAAAAAAAAAAAGATAAGGTTAGGGTATCTTTATACTCCTTCGTATCACCGGGTCCAAACCACCAAGGAGACAAGAACACGCTTCATTAAATTTAGCATAGATCTCCTTCAGTACAGAAAGCCGCACGATAAGCCTATCACGTGACGCAGAAGGCAGCAAAGTATAAGCATCCGTAATCCAGTCACTGATTAATCGAACAGTACCCATTGACTGACGATACTCAACAGTCTCACTGAATAAACACGCTTTCACCGTATCATTAGGATTCGACATATTTATTTTAAATATTAATTACAACAAACAAAAGAAATATTTAATAAAATATAAAGATATAACTCACGTGTATTTATAAAGGCCAAATAAAATATAATAATAAAAATTATTATTATATTATCAATAATCAACTATATTTTAGAATCAAACGAACTTACCTAGTGATGTTTGATATCTAATTATACGAGTGTCTTGACCGAAGATGATTACTGATTACATGAAGCACGCCAGATGATGCTGTCCTTATCACACTATTTTTAGATCATTTTAAATGCATTGATCGATAAAAATTAAATACAATCGATTAAAAAGTATCTATTCGATGACTCAACTCCCCACTCTTGGCCTCCCTACCTTATTAGTCTACAAGCGCCCGAACCTCATTCCTTCAGAGCCCAATTTTTTCGATATACACAGGGAAGAAATTAAGGGAGGGTGGGAGTGTAATCATCTTCGGTCAAGACACTCGTATAATTAGATATCAAACATCACTAGGTAAGTTCGTTTGATTCTAAATTATACTTCGTATCTCTCCCGAAGATGATTACTGATTACATGTAGATGTTTAGAGCATCGAAAAAATAAACCACCTAATTAAGCAAATGATTTATTTCTTCTTGGTATTTATTAGAATATATATATATAACAATATAAAAAGAAAAAACAAAAGTTACATTTAACAAAAAAAAAAATTATGTCCTAAATACAGAATCAAATAATTCGTTAGGAACTGATTTTAATACGTTTCTGTTATAATATTTAAGGAAAACGTTTGATGATTCAGACTAGCCTGCTGCTTTCCGGATTGCATCAAGACTAACGCCTTTATTGTACGCAGCAGAAGTGGACGCATGGCGCGTGCTATGAGCGCCGTACAATTTAATATCTATTCCACTTTTTTCTAATATTGCCTTAACCCAATGAGATAAAGTTTGTGTAACTACCTTCTTGTACGGTTTTTGAAAACTTATGAATAAATATTCCTCTTGATGTCGTAATGGGGATGTTCTGTCTATGTAAGTTTTTAAACAAAGGGCTGGACATACTTTAGGGTTTTCTTTGATGTATGGTAATACTATAAAGGGTTGGTAAGTTCCAGGTCTTGAAGTTTTTATTAATTCATCAATTTTTATTTTTATTTGTTCTGAGTCAATTAATATATTCTGAATTTTAATCAAGCTTAAAGTCTGTATTCTTTGCGCCGATGCTAAAGCAAGGAGCGTTATAGTTTTTTGTGTTAAATCTTTTAATGAAATTAATTCATTAGGGAAATGAACAGCTAAGTAATTTAGTACTAAATTAGGATCCCAAGTAGTATCATATTTTGGTGCAGGAGGTTTCATACGGTATACACCTTTTAAAAGCCGCTTGATTAGATGGTTGCAAGTGATATCTTGACCTAACAGTATGGACAATGCTGAACGATAACTATTAAGTGTGCTATAACTTGCACCGTCGTAATATTTTTGCGTTAAAAATTCAATCAATTGTATTATATCAGCATGAGAATAATCTAAATTTTTATCCTTACAATATAGCCACCATGATTTTAGTGCTGTGTTATATTGAACGAGCGTGTTATTTGAGAAAGAGCCCATCATTATGTCGAGAGATGCGTTCGGGATTCCGCGTCTCACCAGCGACTGCCTGATAATATCCCTGCCATTAGGATCAGGTCCGCACATAGGGGATGCAGCTCCCTGGAAGGAGATAGCAATAAATTGTCGTTAGGTTGAAAATATAAGACTTCAGATTTTAGTAATTGGTTCCATATCGGGTACCAGGGTTGAGTCGGCCAATATGGTGCCACAACTATCCCACTTGCTATATCACATTTAATCTTACGTAAAACTTTGGAAATTAGACTAAAGGGTGGAAAGGCATAGAAATTTAGGTTATTCCAATTAAACGTGAACGCATCTATTATTTCTGAGTTCGGATCCAATTTCCACGAAGCGTATCTCTTACATTTTTTATTTTGAATACTAGCAAATAGATCGAATTCAGGGTAACCGAGGGAAAGCTGTATCTGTTCGAAGGCATAATGAGCTAGTTCCCACTCAGTATCATTATTGAATGATTTACGAGATTCTAAATCAGCAACTATATTTTCCTTTGATTTGATGTAAGAAGCAAAAATATGCAAATTACGTTTTTCACACCATTGCCACATACCGCGAGCAATTTCATTCAAATGTGGAAATTGTATGCCGCCCATTTTATTTATATAGGCAATGGCAGTAGTATTATCCACTCTCAATAATATATTACAATTACTATATCGCGATGCGAATATTTTAAGGCCATAGAATGCCGCTAATAATTCTAAAGTATTTATATGTAATAATAGCTGAGAACTATCCCAGAGTCCGTGGGCTGTTTCGTTATTGCACGCTACGCCCCAACCCGTATTTGAAGAGTCGCTAAATATTACAACAGAATAGTCGCAACTTTGAAATAAAGAAAATGAGGAGTCTATGTGATCTCTCCACCATACAAAATCCTCTTTTAGATGTTTTGATAGAGTGATATATTTATTGTAATTATTAGAGTAATTAAGTGCTAGGAATTTATCCCGTTCAAATAATTTTGTATAAACCCATCCATAAGTCACTGCTGGACATGTGGAGGTCAATAAACCTACGTAACGAGCGAATTCTCTTATTTTATATTTTTTTGTTTGTATTAATTTATTTGTAAATATTTTTATGCGTTTTTTCTTTTCATCGGGTAATGTTAGACTCATATTAATTGAATCAAAAATGAAGCCTAAAAATAAACATTTTTGCTTGGGTACAGTTTTACTTTTATCTTCATTAATTAAAAATCCCAATTTAGAAAGTATATATTTAGTAGTTTTTAAATTATCAAGACAGTTATTAAATGAGCCTCCAATGCATAAAAAATCATCAAGAAAATATACGGATATAAAACCTAATGAACGTAAATAATGTAACACGGGTTTTAAAAGTTTAGTAAATACATAAGGTGCAGTACATAGTCCAAATGGCAGTACATTGAATTCAAACAGTTGATTTTTATATATTTCAGAATTCCAAGTAAAACGAAGGTAGATTTTATCGCTTTTGGCAATGGGGACTAAAAAATAGGCATCTTTCAAATCAAGCGTGGCCATAAAACAGTCTTGGTCTATTAATTTTAATGCGGTGCGATAATCCTCCATTTTGAAGTGCTTAACAGATATAAATTTATTTAATTCCTTTAAATTTAAAATAAATCTGTGTTTGCCATTAGGTTTCGGGACTGTAAAAATAGGTGAAATAAATTGATTTTTACATGGGGAACAAGTCGAGATATAACCTGACTGTAATAATTCCGTAATACACTCATCAATTATGTTGATTTCAGTTACCGTATATGATTTAGTTTTAACTATCTGATGTGGGTCACAAAAGAATGGTATTTTATAACCTTTAACCCAGGACAAAATATTTTTATCACGTGTTATTTTTGTAATATATGTGGATACTTAAGTAATTAAAACGCGAGCACTTCCAAAACGACATTTATTTTTATGAACACACGATTGACAGAATCTACCCTATTTATTTATTGTTTTATATGTACCTTACACCTCCACCCTTAATTAACAGTTTCAATAAAATATATAATAATAATATGG
This sequence comes from Achroia grisella, assembly GCF_030625045.1. Classification (NCBI taxonomy): domain Eukaryota; kingdom Metazoa; phylum Arthropoda; class Insecta; order Lepidoptera; family Pyralidae; genus Achroia; species Achroia grisella. The sequence goes on from NW_026712922.1 coordinate 14,684, forward strand.
CTATTACTTAAAAATACAAGACAACAATATTAAATATTAGATAACTTAACCTAAGTAATTAATATGTAAGAATGGACTACAAGTATTATTCTGGATCGAAATTAAATCTTTGAACTGGTTTGCGCACTCTTTTGGGTCGCTGTACTAGTGGTGGAAGTAGTGGATTTGGTAAATGCCTGGAATTCAAGGGTGAACCTTCAATTTCTTTCGGCTGCTGCGCCACCCACTGCTCACTACTGTCTATTCCACCTCCTTCGTCATTTAGCACTGTTTCTGTACTGTCTGCTACCTTTATATTAGTGGCAGAATTGCTGTTGTTGCTCTCTTTAGTGTTCTCCTCTTCCAACGAACAAGGAACATCAGACATACGTGATCTACGTCGGATCTGATCTATATGTTTTGTGTGTTGTCGACCGTTACTTTCTCTGACCGACATACGACGTGAATCAGAATTACTTACTACAGAACCCTTTTCCCATTTTTGTTGGTTTCTATAATCCCTAAACCAAATAGGATCACCTGGTTCAAAGTGTCGTAATTTACCTCCTGCATAATCGGTTTGATGACGTTGTTGCACCCTAACAGAATCGGTTACCGCTCTCTCGCATCTTAATAAATCTAACCTAGAACGTAATGAACGTCTTTGCAAAATTTGAGCCGGTGTCACCCCTGTAGTTCCGTGTATTGTATTTCTATATGTTAAAAGAAATGTTTGTAACGCTGTATCTATATCCGTTTTGTCAATAATTGCCTTTCTAATGACGTTTTTACATAATTTAACAGAATTCTCTGCGGCCCCGTTAGAGGCAGGGTGATATGCCGGTGAATATCTTTGAAATATACCATTAGTTGCAAGGAAGTTTTTGAACTCACTACTGGTAAATGGTGGTCCCTGATCAGACACAATTTCTACGGGTAACCCAAACCTAGCAAACAATTCTCTTAGTGTTTTTACTACCGCTCCGGCTGTTGTGCGTGTCATTTGAAAGACTTCTAGCCATTTAGATGTCGAATCTATCACAACAAAATACGTTAGTCCATGCAATGGTCCTAAAAAATCTATATGTAATCGTGACCACGGCTGGGGTATGTATGGCCACGATTGTGGTGGCGCCCTCTGGGGCATTGGCATCTCGAGTGCACATGTTGAACAACTACGACACAACTGCTCAATGTCAGCATCAATATTTGGCCACCATACATAACTACGAGCCCATGATTTAGTTTTTACAATGCCCATGTGACTACTGTGTAATTGTTGAAGTATTTGTGGCCGCAACGACATAGGAATTATTATTCTATATCCCCACATTAGACAGTTGTTTTCACAATAAATTTCATTACGTCTTACAAAGTACGACTTTAATGTTTCATCCGTACATTGGTTTGGCCACCCTGCTTGAGTATATATTAGAAGTCGACTCGATATAGTGTCAGCGGCCGTCGCCTTCCTAACGTCGTTATGAGTTACGGGTAAGAAATTTTCTACAAAATTCAAATAGGTAATTTCGTTCACCGGACTAACTTCACTATAACAGAGTGGTAGCCGCGACAGAGCATCCGCGTTATTTTTAGCGGATGGTACATATTCTATATTGTAAGTATACCCGGACAGTAACACCCCCATCGTTGCATACGACTTGCAGCCATGATTGGTATGCCCGCCTTGCTACCAAATATTGAAGTTAATGGTTTATGATCGGTTCTCAAGGTGAAATGCCTACCATATAAGTATTGGTGAAACTTCTTTACACCATAGATAATAGCCAGAGCCTCTCGCTCAATTTGTGAATATGCCCGCTCGGCTTTTGTTAGCGAGCGCGATGCATAAGCTATGGGGCGTTCTCCATGCTGTGTCGTGTGTGTAATGACCGCGCCGACACCTAAACTACTTGCATCCGTCGTTAAGATTAAAGGCAAATCAGGCGAATAATGCACTAATACTTCACTCGATATTAATAACCGCTTTACCTCCCGAAAAGCCTTATCACAATTTTCCGTCCATACGAATCGAACCCCTGACCGTAATAACTCATATAACGGAGCTAAAATGAAACTTATATTCCTAACAAATTTACCGTAATACATTACCATACCTAAGAGTGATCGTAATTCGCTTACGTTTGTGGGTGCCGGGGTGTTCGTTATAGCTTTGACCTTGTCAGGACAAGTATGAACTCCCTTTTTTGAGACAACATATCCTAAATAAGTAACTGATTCAGCAAAAAAACTGCATTTTTCTTTTTTTACTATAAGACCACTAGATTTCAATATCTCGAAAACTTTGCACAGATTTTCAAAGTGTGAGTGACTATCCCTACCACTAATAATAATATCATCCAGGAATACCCCTACAAATGGTATATGCCCAAACAATTGTTCTAACTTCCTTTGAAATATTCCCGGACTAGACGCGAGACCATACACTAATCGATTATATCGAAACAGGCCTTTATGCGTATTAATCACTGTGCAATTACAAGTATCATCCAGTACAAACTGCGCATAGGCTTGAGATAAATCTATTTTTGAAAAATATTCCCCACCATGTAACCGCGCGAGTAAATCCTCCACTCTAGGCAAAGGGTAACGATCGACATCCAACACTTTATTTAAAGTTAATTTGTAATCAGCGCATATTCTGATGTTACCATCTTTCTTGACCACTGGCACGATGGGCGTAGCCCAGTCGGAGCGGTCGACAGGAGTGAGCACGCCATCGCTCACTAGCTGCTCCAGCGCGCGCTCCACAGGCTCGCGCAGCGCGTATGCGAGCGGCCGCGCTCGCATAAACACCGGCCGGGCCCCCTCGCGCAAATGTATGCTCACCCTACCACCAGTAAAGCGACCCAATTCGTCTGCAAACACTTCACTGTATCTGGAAGTAAATTGACTATAATTAAAATTATTGCAAGATACGTTGTGTATATTGTAACCATTATCGGGTGGTGGTATGGTTATGCCTAACTGTATTATCCATTGTCTGCCCAATAAAACAGTTTTACCCTTATAAATTACATATAAATTTAAATATTTTTTTCTATTTTTATATTCAACGAGTGGTTTTATGACACCCGCCGGTCGTATTGTTTCACCTGTATAATATCTTAATAATAAATTACATTTTTCTAACCTTATCTCACTAAAATATTTTAGGTATGTTTCGTAACTTATGCATGACACGGCACTACCTGTGTCACATTCCATTTGTATACTTTTGTTTTGAATACTCAATGTCACATAAATGATAACTGATTAATAGTCAGTACCTCGTTCCTGTCATAGCTCTTAGTTTCCACGGCCTCCTCGATGTAGTTGTGTCCATTATTCAGTAACGGACAAACTCGTCGTAAGTGTCCCGCCTTGTTGCATACCCGACAAACATAACGGACAAATCTGCAAGTAGCCGCTTCGTGATCGCCGCCACATGCTTGACACTGTCGTCGCCAGCCCCGCCTGTCTGCCACGGCCGCGACAGCCGCGCGCGCCGTGCCCCTGCTCCCGCTCTGGCTGTGACCCGGCCGAACCAGCCGACCCGGCCGACCCGGCCGCCCCGGCCAGTTGCCTGCTTCAGCTGTAGTCTTATACGATCCTCGTTCACCCCCGTTCACCTCCGTTATCTTCTGACACTCCGCTGACATCATTTTTGACCCGCTATGCCCTTCAGTCAAGGCCGCATCTTTCTCCGCTGCCTCCATACTCCATGCTAAACTGCATGCTTTATTAAAATCTAATTTATCTTCTGCAAACAGCCGTTGCCTTATCGTTTCGCTCGCTAATCCACATACTAATCGATCGCGGAGACTCTCATTCAGCCATTGTCCAAAGTCACATGTTCTGGACATCTTCTTTAATTCTGCTATGTAATCTGATATCTTCTCGTCTTTCATTTGTTTCCTTTGGTGAAATTTGTAACGCTCAGCCAATATACTTGGGCGTGGTTGCAAATGTTTTTCCATGATCACTGCCAACTCATCAAATGATTTACTTGTGGGTTTATCTGGGGTGCACAGGTTTACTATGAGCTCATAACTTCTGGCCCCCATCACTGTCACTAGCGTCGGTACTTGCATTTCCCTACTAATGTTATTGACGATAAAATATTGTTCTAATCGTTCCACATATAAACGCCAATTGTCCGTTTCTATATCGAATTCCGATATCTTCCCGACCGACATTGTTTATTTATTTATTTATTTAACGCACTCACTCACTATTAAAATACACGTAAGTTCGATATTTCCTCGTCGCCAATGTAATATATGTGGATACTTAAGTAATTAAAACGCGAGCACTTCCAAAACGACATTTATTTTTATGAACACACGATTGACAGAATCTACCCTATTTATTTATTGTTTTATATGTACCTTACAATTTTAAGCCATTCATCAAAAAAGTACAGAAGTCTGCCAGCAGTCGGTACAATTGTTTTTGTAATATGTACCTGTGATAAAGTATTCAACGTCGTCGAGTCTGTTGTGGGTAAGATCTCGAACGCTGCGTCGGCGGCGGCGGAGCAGTGCGCCAGTCGCGTGCCCCCCGAGCTGGCGGCGGAGGGGGCTGTAGCGGCGGCGCCGGCTGGAGCGGTACCGAGTGCCGAGACTGGCCGGGGTACACTCGCGGCTCGGCATACGTTGTCCGCGGTGCCCCCGTCCGTTTAAAGCCCCTGGCGAGTTGTTCTTGGCTGCGAGCGATATTGACTAGATCTGTTGCTAATTTGTGTGGAGAATCTTAATTCCGATGCTGACGTTGATATGACCTTAGATGTTTTTAAGTGTTCAGATAAATTTGACCCAAATAAATATTCATCTATTTTTGTATTTTTTATTATTTCACGTTTTTGTTTAATTATAAAATATGGCCAGGGGCGGGCCTGCAGTCATATCTCATTAAAAAAAAAAAAAAAAAGTGAGATATGGACGCAGGCCTACTCTACCACCTCCTTCAGAGGCGGTAGGGAGGCGCGGTCTTAAGGGAGAGCGCAAGTCGTGTAGATCCTTAAGGCAAGTTCGGTAGATATCCTTCACGAGGTTGCCGCCCTGTTATTGGTCTAGTTCCCTATGAAATAGACGTAACCGAAACTACCGGGCGACAAATGCAGGGATGAAGAGGTCATGTCCTTGCGTGTCCATCATCGAGCAAAAAACTGAAGGTGGATAGTAATGACCTCCCGCGTGTTTGTGCCGTGCGCGGTGACCCGTACGGAGGGATGAAGGAGTCCTGGCGGTTGAGTGCAGCAGGGTACCGGCTGTAGTTGTATGCTGCTCACAACACACCTCTTCGGTCTGGATTTCCTCTCAAACGGGCGGTCGTGGAGTAGCTAACCACGATCAACCGGCTGCGATTCCCCATAAGCGGGCAGTCAAGCGAGGCTCGGCGAGCTGGGGGTGACAGTCGGCGTGGCGCGGTGCTTTGGGGCTAGCCTGCCTCATCGTCTCGTGAGGTAGGTGTCCTCGCTGTGCTTCGCTGCGTGCGGACTCGTCCACTTCTCAGCCTGCTGGACCTATACCAAGGGAGTAGCTCTGGCGATCATTCGTGGAACGAATGACGTCCCCGAAGTGAGGGCTCCGTGGAGGGTGGAGAGCTCCTGAGGTGAAGTATATAAAAAACCAACTCATGGATCTAGAGGCAATAAAACCAAAAAACAAGAAGCAACAGGCTGCGTCTACGAATGCGCCAAAGCAACGACCATCGAAGGCTGCGTCGCAAGATGCGCCAAAACGACCAATAATCAAGGTCGCGTCATTTGATGCACCTGGACACTCTACCGGAGATGCGCCGAGCAAAGCTGCGTCCGAAGAACCGACGAGGAAGGGTACCGAACAGGATGCGCTACCCCAGGCTGCGTCCAGTGACGTACCATCCACGTCATCCAAGGATGCGCCGTGCAAGGCTGCGTCGCAGGAGATGATGAGGAAGGCTACCGATCGGTATGCGCCAACCAAGGCTGCGTCCCGTGGAGTACCAACCTCATCATCCAAAGATGCGCTGGAAGAGGCTGCGTCAGAGGACACGCCGAAAAAGGTGACTGAGCGGAATGCGCCAACCCAGGCTGCGTTCCGTAAAGTACCAGTAGCGTCGACCAAAGATGCGCCAAGAAAGGCAGCTCCAACTTCTCTGCCGAAGATAGTCGCCGCACCAGGGGAACCAAAGAAGGGTTCACTCCACGATGCGCATAATAAGGCTGCGTCAACGAGTGAGCCATCCGAGGTGAACCTGGCGGCACTGTTCAAGGTGGAATCGGAGGAGATGTCTGTTTCAGCGGCATCAGGGACCGAATCGGACAACCAGGCTATGGACTTGACGTCACTGAAAGACGCGATCCAATCACCATCAAAGCCGAAACAACCAGGGAACACCTTAATAAAACCCAAATCGGCCTCCAAGAAGCGGCGCATGAAAGCCAGAGCCAAGGCAGCGGCACAACGCGCAGAAGCGGTAGATGCTGCGAGGCATCAACTCGGGTCCTGCCCAGCGACGACCAAACCTAAAGGGGAGGCGTCAACGAGTGGACCCAGTGCACCTGCAACTGGGACGAGGGCCGTTCTGGCTGCTGGCACACAAAAGCGCAGCATGAAACCGCGAGGCCGTAAGAAACCCAGGACCAACGACCCAAAAAACGAGGCAAGACCGCAAAAGCGTACACGTCCAGAAGACACCGTCACACCAACCGGGGAAGGTAAAAAACCCAGAACCGCTGGTGCGACGGGTAGGGGTTCTATGACATACGCAGAAGCGGCTGCCACCTACCTGGCCAACGAACTCTGTGTTGCGGTCATGGTGGAACCCTTTTTTTTTTTTTTTTTTAACGTGTGGAAAATCTTCAAAAGACCGTCACCCCGCCGGAGGGATGGCGAGGTGGTGTGTGAGACTTGACTCACTAAAAACCACACGGTGTACCTACGAGCGCCTATGCCGGAGCCAGGGGATTCGCAAGTGCATTCTACCCCAGCTCCGACGGCGACGGCCCGCCCTGTAGATGTTGTAGGGCAGGCCCTATCTCGTTTTGTGGTTAGGGCGACCTATTTCGCCCTACTCCATTGTGGAGGCGTGTGGGTACACGCGCACACCTCCGGGGCCTTTGGATTGGGGGACTGCCTCCCTCAAGGCAGTCACCCCGGCCCCAGTGGGGGATAGAGGGGGGCGGAGTTGGGTACGCCCCCACCTCTAGGTCTGGCTCTTCTGCGGCGGAGGGAAGCGGGACGAGCTGGCTCCCGCTCCCTTTCCGCCGCCTCCTTCCGCGAGATAACTTCCTCGCAGAAGGAGCTCACCGCCAGCCACGATCTCTCGCTACTGATCATCCTCCGAACTAAATTCGGCAGCGAGAGATCGTCCCCCACTATTCGTGTGAGGACACGGCGCTCACTCTCGAACGCTGGACATTCGTCCAGCGGTACGTCAGTGGCCATCTCCTATTCATCCACCTTTTGAGGATGGGACGGACAGCCTCGACGGTCCTCAGGCCGGCCGATGGACTGGCCAGCCTTTCTCTCCACCTGATCCTGAGGATCCGCCGAAAGTCGGACCTCCGCGCTTCAATCTCGTGACCAGCGGGTGCCTCCCCCATGGAACGTCGCTCCGCGCGCCAGTGATACACTGACGCGTGGAGCTCCGCTACCAAGTCCCACGGAGGAGACCCCGCCAGCAGACCCGCCGCTTCCCCGGATATGGTGCGGTAGCCTCTAATGGCCCTGATGGCCATGGCCCTGTGTGGCCTGTTGAGACAGGCCACATTTTCCCTACCTAGGGCCCCCACCCAGATGGGGGCCCCGTACAGGGCCATGGACCGCACCACGCCGAGGTATAGGCGGCGGGAACCTTCTCCCGGGCCCCTCACGTTTGGCAGCAGCCAGCTAAGAGCGCCGGCGGCTGCCATAAGGCGAGGGACCAGGTTCCGGAAATGAGCGCGGAAGCTCCAACGGCTGTCCAGGTCAAGCCCCAAATACCTAATACAGGGCTTGACCCCCACCCTCTGGCCACTGACGACCAGCTGGGCATCCGGAGGTGGCGCGCGCCGAGGCTCATGAAAACATAGGACCTCGGTCTTCTCCAGCGCCAATGGTGGAACCCTTTTTTTTTTTTTTTTTTAACGTGTGGAAAAATCTTCAAAAGACCGTCACCCCGCCGGAGGGATGGCGAGGTGGTGTGTGGGACTTGTACCCACTAAAAAACCACACGGTGTACCTACGAGCGCCTATGCCGGAGCCAGGGGATTCGCAAGTGCATTCTACCTCAGCTCCGACGGCGACGGCCCGCCCTGTAGATGTTGTAGGGCAGGCCCCATCTCGTTTAGTGGTTAGGGCGACCTATTTCGCCCTACTCCATTGTGGAGGCGTGTGGGTACACGCGCACACCTCCGGGGCCTTTGGATTGGGGGGACTGCCTCCCTCAAGGCAGTCACCCCGGCCCCAGTGGGGGATAGAGGGGGGCGGAGTTGGATACGCTCCCACCTCTAGGCCTGGCTCTTCTGCGGCGGAGGGAAGCGGGACGAGCTGACTCCCCGCCCTTTCCGCCGCCTCCTTCCGCGAGATAACTTCCTCGCAGAAGGAGCTCACCGCCAGCCACGATCTCTCGCTACTGACCATCCTCCGAATGGTGGAACCCTTTTTTTTTTTTTTTTTTTTTTAACGTGTGGAAAAATCTTCAAAAGACCGTCACCCCGCCGGAGGGATGGCGAGGTGGTGTGTGGGACTTGTACCCACTAAAAAACCACACGGTGTACCTACGAGCGCCTATGCCGGAGCCAGGGGATTCGCAGGTGCATTCTACCCCAGCTCCGACGGCGACGGCCCGCCCTGTAGATGTTGTAGGGCAGGCCCCATCTCGTTTTGTGGTTAGGGCGACCTATTTCGCCCTACTCCATTGTGGAGGCGTGTGGGTACACGCGCACACCTCCGGGGCCTTTGGGTTGGGGGACTGCCTCCCTCAAGGCAGTCACCCCGGCCCCAGTGGGGGATAGAGGGGGGCGGAGTTGGATACGCTCCCACCTCTAGGCCTGGCTCTTCTGCGGCGGAGGGAAGCGGGACGATCTGACTCCCGCTCCCTTTCCGCCGCCTCCTTCCGCGAGATAACTTCCTCGCAGAAGGAGCTCACCGCCAGCCACGATCTCTCGCTACTGACCATCCTCCGAACTAAATTCGGCAGCGAGAGATCGTCCCCCACTATTCGTGTGAGGACACGGCGCTCACTCTCAAACGCTGGACATATTTCCAGCGTGTGTTGCGCCGTGTCCTCTACACCTCCGCATTCGTGGCAGCCGGTCGTCGGCTCCTTCCTCGCCACATGACACAGATACCGCCCAAAGCAGCCGTGCCCGGACAGTATCTGTGTCATGCGGTACGTCAGTGGCCATCTCCTATTCATCCACCTTTTGAGGGTGGGACGGACAGCCTCGATGGTCCTCAGGCCGGCTGACGGGCTCATCAACCTCGCCCGCCATTCGATCCTGAGGATCCGCCGAGAGTCGGACCTCCGCGCTTCAATCTCGTGACCAGCGGGTGCCTCACCCATGGAACGTCGCTCCGCGCGCCAGTGATACACTGACGCGTGGAGCTCCGCTACCAAGTCCCACGGAGGAGACCCCGCCAGCAGACCCGCCGCTTCCCCGGATATGGTGCGGTAGCCTCTTATGGCCCGTATGGCCATGACCCTGTGTGGCCTGTTGAGGCAGGCCACATTTTCCCTACCTAGGGCCCCCACCCAGATGGGGGCCCCGTACAGGGCCATGGACCGCACCACGCCGAGGTATAGGCGGCGGGAACCTTCTCCCGGGCCCCTCACATTTGGCAGCAGCCAGCTAAGAGCGCCGGCGGCTGCCATAAGGCGAGGGACCAGGTTCCGGAAGTGAGCGCGGAAGCTCCAACGACTGTCCAGGTCAAGCCCCAAGTATCGAATACAGGGCTTGACCCCCACCCTCTGGCCACTGACGACCAGCTGGGCATCCGGAGGTGGCGCACGCCGAGGCCCATGAAAACACAGGACCTCGGTCTTCTCCAGCGCCACCTGGAGCCCAAGCCTTCTTATACGACCGACGACCAGCGCCACGCATGCCGTGGCAAAGCGGGTAGCCTCCAGTAGGTCCCGCCCCTGGGCAGTGACCAAGGTGTCATCCGCGTAACACACGAGGTCAGTGCCCGTTAAAAGGGCGCCCCGCAGGTTCCAATCATACCCGATGTTCCACAGGATCGGGCCCAGAACCGACCCCTGTGGAACACCGCGTTGCATTTCCCTCGGCACTACAACGCCGTTCCGCCCCGTGCATAGCACAGACCTGTCTTCGAGATAGGCCCCGATCACGTCCCGAATGTAGGGAGGCGCGCGATGGTACTTCAGCGCCTCCCTAATAGTCGCAAAGGGCAGGGTGTTGAAGGCGTTCTTAATGTCTAGAGAGACCGCCAACAACACCCCACCCCGGGACGTCGCCTCTTCCGAGAGGGAGCGCACACGCGAGATCGCGTCGATCGTCGAGCGCCCCTCTCGGAACCCGAACTGCTTCGGGCTGAGATCGGGACCTACCTGAGACAGGTGTTGGACGAGTCGGCCCGCCAAGATTCGCTCGAAGAGCTTGCCGATCTCGTCCAACAGTACTATGGGGCGGAACGCCGAGGGAACCACCGAACCTGCGGGGTGCTCCGCTTTGCGGAGCAGGACCACTCTACCCGCTTTCCACTGATTGGGAAACCGTCCCGACTCCAGACACGTATTGAACAAGCGCCGGAGTCGGTCCCCTAGGGTGTTTAGGGCCAAGGCCAGGACGCGGCCGTGGATACCATCCGGACCCGGGGCGACATTCTTGCCCCGGAGTTTATCCACGGCCGCGGCGAACTCCTCCTCGGTAATGGCAGGAACCGCAGCAGCGCTGACGCCGCTGGCCTCTCCATCACTGCCACGCGGCATCATCGGAGGAGGTGTGAAGGGAGGCTGTCTCGGGAACAGCTCCTCCAACACCCCCTCCAGCTGCTGCGGCTGGAGACCCTCTGCCACGGGGGGCGCCCAGGGGCGTAATTTGCCCCTGACGAACCTATAAGGGCGCCCCCATGGATCCCTGTCCAGGGTCTCCAGGAGTTCTTCCCTGGCTGTCTCCTTGGCCCTGCTGATGGACAGCTGCAGAGCTTTCTTCCTCTCTTTGTATTGCTCGTACAGCTGTGCTTCCTCGTCGGCATCGCGGCCCCGCCTGAGTCGGCGGTGCCTGGTGTACCGGCGGCGGGCTGCGGAGCACTCCTCCCTCAACGAAGCTATCTCCTCCGACCACCAGTACACCTGACGCCTAGGAGGTCGAGGGCCGGCTCGGGGCATCGCCGCGTCGCAAATATGCGACAGAGCCTCACCGAACCAGCCCACCTCTGCGTCGACCTCCACAGGCCCCTCCGGCATGGGAACCCAGGCCTGGACGATGGAAGCCTCCATCAGCACGTCTTTATTCAGACGTTTCAACACCCATCTGGGGAGTTGTGGGACATTCCTCTCCTGGCGACCGGGGTGCGGAGCTACGGGTGAGGGGAGAACGTCTATCCGAATGTAACGATGATCGGATAGCGTCTCCACCTCATCCAACACCTGCCAGCTCCGCACCCTCTGTGCGATCGCTGGACTGCAGAGGGATACGTCGACATGCGACTCCCCCTGCTGTCTCACGCACGTGGCGGCCGACCCTCGGTTTAACACCACCAGGCCGGCCGCGGCCGCCCAGTCTTCCAGGACCCTGCCTCGAGAGTCGGTGATGGGGGAGCCCCATGCCGTGGATTTGGCATTGAAGTCCCCCATCACCATCATTGGACGGGCCGAGTATAGCTCCAGAGCGGCCCCCAGCCCGTCCATGAACTGCTCGAACTCGGCGAGAGTCCTGTTCGGAGAGAAATATGTCCCGACAACGACGGTTTCCCCCCAACTCACTCCTATGTACCCCGCTCCGCCGAATAGGCGGCTGACGAGCGGGGTCGCGGGGTTGCCCGCGCCGACAATGGCCACCAGGCCAGAGGGGTCGCCGAACCAATGGTCGCTTCGTGGGACGCGATATGGTTCGGCGACCACTGCAAGGTCAACTCCCCACTGCACCGCGCTCTGCAGAAGCAGATCCTGGGCGCGCGCGCAGTGGTTCAGATTCCCCTGCAGGAGGCGATGGACTGCCATTATTAACCGGTGTCCATCACCTCAGCCTCTCCCCGGCGGCCATTGCCGCGGGCCGACGACAGTGCGGATCCCCTCGCTCTCTTGGACCGGGATTGGGGGCACTTTTTGGCCCCCACCCGGTGATCGGCTGGGCGACCCGCCGCTGCGCAAACCACGCAGTGTGGGGCCGCCGAACATCCGGCCGCTTTGTGGCCGGGAGCCCCACACCGGTAGCAAAGGCCACTCCGGTCCTCCTCGTGCGAGCACCTCGCCACCACGTGCCCGCTCGCGAGGCACTTGTAACACCGGAGTGGCTTCTGCCGCAGCAGCTCCACAGCGGCTGAGACCCAGCCGATCCGGATCCGCCCTGCCGTCGTGACCTTCTTGACCGCGGCCAATGGGGCCCGCACCCAGCAGGTGCCCAGGCCCGACGCGCCGCGCCGAATCTCCCCGACGTTGACGGCGTCCGCCGTGCACTCGCCGTGCTGTGCCACGGCGGCCGCCACCTCCTCCCGGTCGGTACCGTCATCCAGGCCCATGACCCTCATTTCGGCCGTCTTGGTGGGCCTGGCGATTCGGACTGTACCTTCCGGGAAGACGTCCCGGAACTTCGACGCGAGCGCGTCGGCCTGATCACCCGTCTGAGACCCTGGGATCTCCAGGATCCGGGCCCCAGTGGCCGCGGTCTTAAAACGCAGGCTGTTTATGCCCAAGGAGGCGAGGTCAATCTTGTCCTTCGCCTCCTTGAGGACCTTTGAGTAGGTCATTCCCGCCGCTTCCGCCTCCGGACAGAGGGAGACAACTACGGCCGCCGAGCGCGGTGCGCGCAGTTTTGATGGTGAGGGCGGGGCCGGTTTGCCCTTCTTCCCCTGAGAGGGGGCCCCAGAGCTCCTCTGAGTACCTTGAGTACTCTGGGTCTGCCTCTCAGGGACGTTGCGGTTTTTACCGCCCCGTCTCACCACCGTGCTCCAGCCATCGTTAGCGCGCCCCGCTCCCGACGGCCCCGGCTGTTGACTACCGGAGGTCGGCCGGCTGGTCGGTTGAGCCGCTGGAAGCGGCGGGAAACCTGCGCCTCGCGCCCCCCGTAGGTGAGGAGCGTCTCTGAAGCCCGGTCCCCCTGCGCCGGGGAGCCGGGTCAACACCTCGTACTGCCCGTCGCTTTGCAGCGGCGGGCGATAATTAGGGCGGATGGATTCAGCCGGAGAGCAGAGACCCAGGGCAGCCTTAATCTCATGGATGCCCCTGTCTATTCGATCCCCTATCCGGGCATCTATGAGATCCCCAGTCGCCCTCATTATTTCCGCCCTGAAGGCCCCGACCTCATCCGGCTCAGGGGCCGGGCCAGAGACCACCACCCTCGAAGGCCCCCGCGGTACCTGGGCAGTAGCCGAGGGAGTCTGCGACGTGTGCGACTTCGCCGCGAACTGCTGCATCTGCGCTTGGAGCGCCTGGATCTGGCGTCGGAGCTCCTTATTCTCCTTATGGAGCCCCTCAATGCGCTTCTCCATATCCCGGCGCTCCACAGCCATCGCAGTGAAGTCGTTGTTGGCGGGGGCGTTCACATCCAAGCCCTCCGCCAACCGCATCACAGCGCCGATATTCTCCCTCAGCAGCCTTTGGTCGGTCCCCTTAAGGTTCCCGCATCGGCGGACCGTCTCCAGGGCGGCTACCAGCTTTTTTTGGGCCTCCGCCCTGAAGACGGCCACAGGCCGCAGATCACCTTCAGGGGGCACCTTCCCCTTTCCCCCGGGGACCTCCGAGGGTCGGACGAACATTACTTCGTCATCAGGGGTCTTCTCCCGCCGGGACTCCGGTGACGGAGCCTGCCCTTTTGCACCAGGGCTCACCGGTACGCAGATGGTCAATGTCCTGCGACCCGATGAGCAGGGGATCTTTGACGGCTGGGCACCCCCGCCCACCGCCCCTGTAAGCCCCGATCCGTCAGCGTGTGGCCGCTTTGCCACAGCCGTCTTTGCGAGCCCGTCCTCGCTCGACACCAGGCAGCCGGACATCCCGTCCTCCACCAGCATCGAGCGCGTCGAGCGCGTTGAGCGCGTCGACGACGCTGATGAGGGCCGAGAGGCCCGCGACCTGGCCCGCGAGACGGGCCGCGATCTCGCCGACCGCAGCGTGGCGGCGTCCGCCTCCGTAATGGAGTCCGTCATGGACCAGAAGTCCAGGTCCCGAGGTAGGGATAAACACTCCTCGTCCCCCCCGGCGGGGGACGAATGGTGGAACCCTACTCTGACCTAACACAAGACCAAGCTGAGGATCTCAGGAAGCAGATTGAGGTGAGGCTCAGGCAACAAATAAGAGCCAACCTGACACTCCCAGCCAAAACCAGAAAGGACCTGAAATTCCGAGGCAAGGCTCATTTTGCGGATGGCGTCCTCAAAACCTGGTGCGAGGATGACTTCACCAGAGCCTGGCTAGAACAGACCGTCCAAACCATGGCCTCTCCAGTGGAAGACTCGAGCCTAGTCGTTCGACCACAATCGGCCATCCCGAAGAAGGTGCCGTGCCTGCTCTTCGTTCCAGGGGAAACCGGGGACACCACAGAACTGCGGGAACTTCTTTCGGGACAGAACAGTAACCTGAACATGAACTCCTGGACCCTGACACACGAGAGGATCAGGACAGACCCACCAGGGACTTGTCTGTTCTTCCGTATTCCTGAGACTGATGTCGACGTGTTAAGGGCCCAGGAAAGAAGGATTTACTACATGATGGGAAACATCTACGTTCGCTTCATGGACAAAGATGGTTCCCATCAAACAAAACCAAATAATACACCGGCGGAAGTTACGAAAGTTGCTGAGCAGCAAACGGATCCTAAACCGACAACGTCGACAGTGGCTCCCGTAACTGCGGCAGAACGAGTAGTAACTCCGACTGCGATGGAAGTGCAGGATCCACCTTCTCCGGATTTCATCCTGGATGAAGAGTGCTTTCCGGCGGATGGGGGAGAGAGCGAAGCTAGCGATAGCGTCCTCTACTCCTCCCCTACGGGAAGACTAAGATCCTGCAGTGCAACCTCCAGCACAGCCAAACTGCGACGGCTTCTCTTCGCAGAGTGCTGGAGAACAACGCAGAGACCATAGCCCTGATCCAAGAGCCGTGGATCAGGAAGAACAAAATTTGTGGTCTCGGTAATAGCGGAGGAAAAGTGATACTGGATACCTCCGTAAGTAAACCAAGAACATGCGTATTCTTACCCAACCATGTACAAACAACACTAATCAACGAATTCTGTTCAAGGGATTTAACACCAGTAAGAATTACCAGTGCAGCACACCTCCCCGACATCGTCCTCGCCTCAGCGTACATGCCGAGCGACGGGGAGATACCACCACCAGAGCTCGGCCAGCTGGCTGAGTACTGTGAGAGGGAGAAGCTGGAGCTGGTCGTCGGCACTGACTCCAACGCGCACCACACGCTGTGGGGCAACAGTAAGACGAACAACAGAGGTGAGGAATTAGCTCTTTTTATTCTTAGTAATAATCTCACTCTACAAAACAAGGGCTCGGAACCAACGTTCATAAATGCCCGATCACAAACCATAATAGACCTAACACTAACATCAACAGGCATCTCGGGGTCCATTCGTGATTGGCATGTGTCCAGCGAGCTTTCATGCTCCGATCACAGATGGATCCGTTTTACTATTGACATATCACTACCAAAACCCCAGCCGAGACGGATACCCCGGAACACGGACAAATCCAAATTCATAGGATTAGTTAGTGCTTACGTAGGGGAACAACTCTGCCTCCCTGACAACCTTGACAGAACGGAACTAGACAACTATGCGAACAACATTACGTCCATACTTACCTCTAGCTACGAACGGTCTTGCCCTCTTACCACACCCAAAAACAAAGGTAGGCAACACTGGTGGTGTTTCGAACTAGAGAAACATCGACGGAAGCTGAGGAAACTGTTCAACGCAGCTATGAACAGTAGATCACAAGGTGACTGGGACAAATACACAACTAAAAGGAAACAATATAAAAAACTAATTCGCCACAGACGACAAGAGTGTTGGAGGCGATTCTGTACCAATATAGACAATAACAACCAAGCAGTCAAAGTGAAGGCCTGCCTTTCCAAAGAGAAAGAACACACAATAGGCTGTCTTAAAAAATCGGATAATAGCTACACAACAAATGACACAGAAACCTGCGAACTACTACTGTCAACTCACTTCCCAGGATTCCTTGCGGACAATGACCACTCATGGAATTCCCAGGAAAGTAGGACAACCAGCAGCTCGGACTGGGAGATAGCAAGCAGAGTAATAAACAGAGAAAGACTTACATGGGCAATCAACACATTTCTACCTTTCAAAGCTGCAGGACTAGACGGTATTTTTCCGGCTCTCCTGAAATGGAGCGGTGACATAATAGCTGAACACTTGGTTCAACTTTTCCGGGCATGCCTAGCTCACCGATACATACCTTTGAAATGGCGTGAAGTGAAAGTAATTTTCATTCCGAAACCTGGCAGAGGTGACTACACACAGGCCAAGTCCTTTCGACCAATTAGTCTCACATCGTTTTTACTAAAAACAATGGAGAGGCTTTGCGACAAAGAGATCAGAGACCTGATATGTATAAACAAACCACTGCACACCAACCAACACGCCTACAGTGAAGGCAAATCAACGGAATCAGCACTCCACAGCGTCGTAAGTCGCATTGGTAACTCGCTAAACTCAAAGCAGCCTACCCTAGGTGCCT
The DNA here is from genome assembly GCF_030625045.1 of Achroia grisella. Taxonomy (NCBI): domain Eukaryota; kingdom Metazoa; phylum Arthropoda; class Insecta; order Lepidoptera; family Pyralidae; genus Achroia; species Achroia grisella. Next base: position 31,534 of record NW_026712922.1, read on the forward strand.
TCATAGACATCGAAGGGGCCTTTGATAAAACGAACTTTACCAGTATCAGTCGCGCTCTTGCCATACATGGAGTACCAACAACTCTCATAGAATGGATAAACAACATGCTGAAAAACCGTGCAATCCAGTTCGCCGTAAACACTACCACACGTGGGATCGTAAGTAGAGGATGTCCACAAGGAGGGGTCCTGTCGCCACTCCTGTGGAACTCAGTTGTTAATGAACTCATTGAGGAGCTCAACGACAACGACCTCTACACGGTAGGTTACGCAGACGACATTGCTGTACTTATATCAGGAAATTTTGAGGGAACCTTATGCGATCGCATGAGAGAAGCCTTCAGAACAATAGAGAGATGGTGCGAAAACCATGAACTCTCCGTGAATCCTTCTAAAACAGAACTCATCATGTTCACCAACAAAAGAGCTCCAGGTACTTTCAATTTACCGAAACTCTTTAATACAGAGCTTAAACTTAAGGAGGAGGTCAAGTACTTGGGAGTCATACTAGACAGCAAACTTCTCTGGAATAAACACCTTGATCACAAAATTAACAAAAGCACAATTGCATTCTATCAATGCAGGAAAATGCTTGGTAATAAATGGGGTGTCTCCCCGAAAATAACTCTCTGGCTATACACATCAGTAATAAGACCAATGCTGGTATATGGGGCCTTGGTTTGGTGGACAAGGTCGAAACTTACGACCACAGTCAACAAATTAAGATCTTTCCAAAGACTTGCATGCTCCTCAGTTACTGGATGTATGAAAACAACCCCAACAATGGCAATGGAAATAGCCCTTAACATTACACCCCTTGACCTATACATACAGCAAGAAGCAGCTATAGCTGCCACAAGATTATACCATCTTGGTCTATGGGGCAAAAACCATTACAGTTCTCACACAACCATCCTGAACCAAGCAATCGAATATGAACCTTTGATTGCCGCTCCGTGTGACAGAACTCAAGCATACCACTCGTTTAACAGGAAATACCAAATACAATTGAAGGAGGAGGAAAGGGACCAATCTGCAGTAAATGAACTACGCATCTACACAGATGGCTCCAAAACACAGAACGGTTCAGGAGCTGGGGCACATTCCCTTGACCTCAACATGAACATATCTATACCGCTCGGCAAACACAGTTCGATCTTTCAGTGCGAATGTGTTGCCCTGACCGAGGCAGCAAAAGCTGTATACAGGTTAGGGGTCAACAATTTCAACATTAAATTCATATCGGACAGTGCAGCCGTGCTTAAAGCACTACAGAACAGAAAATCCAACAACAAACTAATAATCGAGTGCCACATCGCCCTGGAAAAAATTGCAACGCATAACGGAGTAATTATCCAGTGGATAAAGGGGCACAGCGGATCATATGGCAATGACGCCGCGGACGAACTAGCGAGAGTAGGGTCCGGTATGGTGGTTGCAGGCCCCCTCCCGCTCATGCCAATACCATTCTCGCAATTTCGCACCTGGATTCGCCAGAAATCCACCGAAATACAAAACCAAAGATGTAACTTAACCACTGTTTGCAAACAATCTAAAGTGGCAATTCCAAAAACGAACCATCGGTTAACAACACGTCTACTTAATCTAGATAGACAAAACCTCAAAATAATGATAGGGACAATAACGGGTCATTGTTCCTTAAACAAACACTTATACAAAATTGATGCTACAGACAGCCCCCTCTGTCGGGGCTGCTTTGAAGCTGAAGAAACGGCGGCTCACGTAATCCTGGAGTGCACGGCAGTGGCCGAACAACGAAAACAAATCCTCGGAACGGTGAGGTCGCTCCGTGAAGCCTGCGAAGACACCAGGAGTCTTCTGCGCTTTTGGGAGGAGCTTGGCTGGCTACGTTAGTAGTCTGGCTCTACACGCACAACGGCCCGAATGTGAGGCTAATTGCGGAGAATGGAGTCTAACATACCATACCATACCATACTTATGGAATTAACAATAGTAAACCTTCTCGAAAGGGATTCTCTGTAGTGAGTGTCACACAGTAAGCGCCCTGCATCGCTCAGAGTTTTAATAATTTCTTGTGGGGTATTTTTCACTTGTGTCAAAGCTAAATTTAATGCTTTGCCAATAGCCGAGATGCAGCTAGACATTTGATTTTGTTTGTGCTCACTGTACGAGTCCTTTTTTAAGCTGTTATCGGACAATGCCGACTTCAACTCCGGGTTTAGTACCGGTGCTTTCATGGGGATACAATTTTCTGCGGGTAAATATTCTTTTAAAAGATTCGCTTTTTCTTCTTTAAGTATCCCGTTGGTTAAAATATGTTTCCATCTCATAGCTAGATCTTTATGTAAATTTTCACCAAAGGTTTTATCTTGTGTTGGATCTGACCCTAGTAACTGTAATATGTCTGGGTCTAATTCATCATTTTCCTCTATCATTTGATCATTTTCAATTAGGATCTCGTCTGTAATGACGTAAAAATAACATAATAGGTAAAAATGAAATTTGAGATGCAACGGTTTTTGTCTATACACGCTTTGCGTCAAGACTCGATATGTTATTGTTATAATAAAAATATTATAACAAAATAATATATAAATATTATAAAATCCACACACATGTGTCGGGATTTATTTATACAACATCCACACACTAAAAGTCGGGATTTATTTATACAATATCCACACACTAAAAGTCGGGATATGAATAACTACCACACACGATTGCGTCGGGTAGATTTATATAAATGTACCGTCAAATAAAACAGATAATAGCTAGCTAGTAGCTTTGACGTAGTCTAGTGTTTTGAGTAGTCATGCTCACTAAAATGTCCAGACTTGTGGCGGCGTGGTGGGCCGGGTCATTGGGCTCCCTAAAATATGGTCGAGCGCAGTGATGGCTGGCTCATCCGTCATACTCGTGAACGGGTGCTGCTTGTAGGGACTGGTCTGCTCTAATCACTATGACTGATTTCCTCTTATTAATTGTTTAACCAGTTGGTTATATATTCAATATTATTTCTATTTGAGTATTTAATAGAATTAGTGCTAATTGGTGGTTTGTATTCACACACTTAAACTTAAAAATGTAAAGTAATAATAAATTATTTAAAAGAGCAACACGCAAGTTTCTTGCTCGTTCTTCTTGTGATGAGACAGCTTTCCGAACGAGTGGTAGATTAAAAAATGTAATGACTATTCAAAAGTGCTTCAATGTAAGTTTATTTGAATAAATGATTTTCTATTCTATTCTATTCTATTCTAATAATATTCTTTGTTTGATATTCATTTTAGAGAATTGTTCTTACCTTGAATTATTGGATCACTGGCTTCGTTTTCGATATTTGAATTTATTTGCACAGGAGTTGATGAACTATTTTCTATAGTGATATTTTCCGAATTCGATGATGACCAAATTCTTCTTCTTGTTCTCACTAACTTTTTAACTTTTTTTAACAACCGTTCTACTTCATGACTGTCACCTCTATCTGACCGCTTCCTTTTTCCCATTTTAACTTATTTTTGTTGGAAGAGACGTGTGACTCGAACAACACAAAATCGCGTAATGAGGTTCGGGCGCTTGTAGACTAATAAGGTAGGGAGGCCAAGAGTGGGGAGTTGAGTCATCGAATAGATACTTTTTAATCGATTGTATTTAATTTTTATCGATCAATGCATTTAAAATGATCTAAAAATAGTGTGATAAGGACAGCATCATCTGGCGTGCTGCATGTAATCAGTAATCATCTTCGGGAGAGATACGAAGTATAATTTCAACCAAATCAAGAATGTACCTAAATATTACTTAATACAGAGTGAGCATACAAAGTACCATAAACACAATATTCTCGCATACAGAAAACCAGTTTAAAATCGTAACAAATTGCTATCTTCATCGCATTCGCACCTACCTTCTTTTATTGTAACATTCCTTACAATAAAAGAAGGTAGGTGCGAAACAATTCTAACCGGCCGCTTTATATTGACAACTTAGTCGGTAGTAGGATGTAACCGTGAGATAATTCACTCAATTTATATCAATACATTACGCTAATATGCGATGATACATTTATAACTTTTATTAAAAAGGTATTAATTGTTAATAAACACCTACTCAACAAAATACTAGGTTTATACGCAAATAGTACTTTTAATTTACGATGTTAAACACGATCACAAGTTATAGGTAAAGGTCTAGACGAGTAATGTAATAGTATTAATTTAATTTAAGGCAAACTAAGCACAGATTTATTTGGAATAAACAATTAACAGGGTGTTCCGGGTACGGAACAGGACAGATCAAATGTAATCAGAGGTTTCCAAACTACGCTCTGCTACCAAAATGTTAGGGAAAATACTCTCTGCTACCAAAATGTTAGGGAATTTACTATGTATATATATAGGGAAAAATATGTGTGGAAACGTCTGTCACGTACCTGTATGGTTCTGCGGATTTCTTGGGCTTCAGGGTCTCGAAGATATCTTCGCTAGCTTTCCAGTTTCACAGTAGGTTTAACACAGTTCTAATTTATTTTAATTCACAACACAATGCGCGCGCGCGTCAAGGCCGCTGTACGGTCAATTCAGTACTCGGTAAGGGAGGGGAAGGCAAAGCGCGGGAACAGAAACTAACGGACTCTAATATAATAATCTGTGCTTACGATGGTACAGGGTAGATTTTGAACATAGGTCAATAGCAGTCTTTATAGGACACGTCAATAGCTGTCTTTATGTGACACGTCAATAGCTCTCTTTTTATGTCACTTCAATTGTTGTTTTTATAGGACACGTCAATAGCTGTCTTTATACGACACATCAATAGCTGCCTTTATACGACACGTCAATATCTGTCTTTACACGTTACGTCAATAGCTGTATTTATTCAACACGTCAATAGCTGCCTTTATACGATACATCAATAGCTGCCTTTATACGACACGTCAATATCTGTCTTTACACGATACGTCAATTGCTGTCTTTATACGACACGTCAACAGCTCTCTATATACGACACGTCAATAGCTACCTATAGCTACCTTTATACGACACGTCAATAGCTACCTTTATACGACACGTCAATAGCTACCTTTATACGACACGTCACTAGCTACCTTTATACGACACGTCACTAGCTACCTTTATACGACACGTCAATAGCTGTCTTTGTACGACACGTCAATAGCCGTCTTTGTACGACATGTCAATAGTTGTCTTTGTATGACACGTCAATAGCTGTCTTTGTACGACACGTCAATAGCTGTCTTTATACGACACGTCAATAGCTACCTATATACGACACGTCAATAGCTACCTATATACGACACGTCAATAGCTACCTTTATACGACACGTCAATAGCTGCCTTTATACGACACGTCAATAGCTGTCTTTATACGACACGTCACTAGCTACCTTTATACGACACGTCAATAGCTACCTTTATACGACACGTCAATAGCTGCCTTTATACGACACGTCACTAGCTACCTTTATACGACACGTCAATAGCTGTCTTTATACGACACGTCAATAGCTGCCTTTATACGACACGTCACTAGCTACCTTTATACGACACGTCAATAGCTACCTTTATACGACACGTCAATAGCTGTCTTTATACGACACGTCAATAGCTGCCTTTATACGACACGTCACTAGCTACCTTTAAATGACATATCAATGGCTACCTTTATCTGGCACGTCAATAGCTGTCTTTATACGACACGTCAATAGCTGTCTTTATACGACACGTCAATAGCTGCCTTTATACGACACGTCAATATGGGCGGGCCTGTGGGGATATCTCAAGACTGATGAGATATAGACACAGGCCTACTCTATCATCTCCTTCAGAGAGGTAGAGGGGTGTGGTCTTAAGGGAGAGCGCAAGTCGTGTAGATCCTTAAGGCAAGTGCGGTAGATAGCCTTCACGAGGTTGCCGCCCTGTTATTGGTCTAGTTCCCTATGAAATAGACGTAACAAAAACTACCGGGCGACCAATGCAGGGATGGAGAGGTCATGTCCTTGCGTGTCCATCATCGACCAAAAAACAGAGGGTGGACAGTAATGACCTCCCGCGTGTTTGTGCCGTGCGCGGAGACCCGTACGGAGGGATGAAGGAGTCCTGGTGGTTGAGTGCAGCAGTGTGCCGGCTATTGTTGTACACTGCTCACAACACACCTCTTTGGTCTGGATTTCCTCTCAAACGGGAGGTCGTGGAGTAGCTAACCACGATCAATCGGCTGCGATTCCCCATAAGCGGGCAGTCAAGCGAGGTTCGGTGGGCTGGGGGGTGGCAGTCGGCGTGGCGCGGTGCCTCGGGGCTAGCCTGCATCATTGTCTCATGATGTAGGTGTCCTCGTTGTGTTTCGCTGCGTGCGGACTCGTCAACTTTCCAACCTGCTGTACCTATACCAAGGGAGTAGCTCTGACGATCATTCGCTTGAGCGAATGACGTCCCCGACGTGAGGGCTCCATGGAGGGTGGAGAGCTCCCAAGGTGAAGTTAAAGTAAAAACCGCTCATGGATACTGAGACAAAAAAAATATAAAAACAAAAAACCGACACAGGCTGCGTCCTCGAATGCGCCAACCCAGCAATCAGAAAAGGCTGCGTCCCAGGATGCGCCGAAACGACCACCACTGCTCAAGGCCGCGTCCTTCGACGCCCAAGGGCATACCACAAATAAAGATGCGCCGAGCAAAGCTGCGTCCAAGGATTTGTTGAGGAAGGTTAACGATCGGGATGCGCCAGACCAGGCTGCGTCCAAAACCGTTCCCTCCAAGGCAACCAAGGACGCGCCGAGCAAAGCTGCGTCACAAGATCCGACAAGGAAGGCTGCCGAATGGAATGCGCCAACTCAGGCTGCGTCCCGTGACACACCATCCACGTCGGTAAAGGATGCGGTGAAAAAGGCTGCGTCTGAGGACACGCTGAGGAAGGGTACTGAGCGGAATGCGCCAAACCAGGCTGCGTCACGTAAGGTACCTCCAGCGTTGGCCTTAGACGCGCCCCCATAGGCAACTCTTAACCCTCTGCCGAAGACAGGCGCTGCTATGGGGGAACCTAGGACAAGCGCACTCCAAGATGCGCCCAACAGGGCTGCGTCAGTGAGTGCGTCTTCCGTGGGGAACTCGGCGGCACTAATGAAGGTGGAGGCAAAGGAGATGTCAAATAAAGCTGCATCCGAAAACGTATCAGACAACCCGGCATTGGATCTGTCGTCATTAAAAGACGCGATCCAATCACCCACGAAACCGGGACAATGGAAGACCGTCACCAAACCCAAGTCGGCCTCAAAAAAGCGGCGCATGAAGGCCAGAGCCAAAGCAGCAGCACAATGCACAGAAGCAGTGGATGCCGTTAGGCATCAGCTCGGTACTTACACAAAGGCGACCAAACCGAAAGGGGAGGCGTCAACAAGTGGGACCAGAGCACCTGCAACTGCCTCGACAAGTGCTGCACTGACGGTTGGCCTTTATAAACGCAGCATGAAGCCCAGAGGCCGAAAGAAGACCAAAACATACGATGACAAGACCGCACCAAAACCGAAGAAGCGCACTCGTCCGGAGGACACGGTCACACCTACAGGGGAGGGCAAAAAACCCCGAACCGCAAGAGTGACGGGTAGGGGATCGACGTCATACGCCGAAGCAGCTGCCAGCTTCTTGGCGAATGAACTGTGCGTTGCAGTTATGGTAGAACCATTTACCGACCTCACACAAGACCAAGAGGAGGATCTCAGAGGGCAAATCGAAGGGAAGCTTAGACTCCAAGTCAAAGCCGACCTCAAGATCCCTGCAGCAACGAGAAAAGACCTCAAATTTCGTGGCAAGGCTCACTTCGCAGATGGTGTCCTCAAAACCTGGTGTGAGGATGCCTACACCCTAGCCTGGCTTGAGAAAAACATCAAAGACATGGTCTCACCGGTAGAAGGTTCGAGGCTAGTCGTCAGACCACAGTCGGCCATACCGAAGAAGGTGCCGTGCCTGCTGTTTGTACCTGGAGAAATCAAGGACTTGGCAGACCTACGGGAACTTCTCTCGGGGCAAAACAGCAACATGAACATCAACTCCTGGACCCTGACACACGAAAGAAGCAGAGCAGACCCACCGGGAACCTGCCTATTCTTTCGTATTCCTGAAAAGGATGTAGAAGAGCTGAAGGCCCAGGACAGAAGGGTATACTACCTGATGGGGAACATCTATGTTCGCTTCCTGGACACAGATGTTTCTCATCAAACACATGCAACCTCCTCGAAACAGACGGAGGACACAAGCGTCGGCGAGCAGGAGGCGGAACCCAAGCCGACAACGTCGGCAATGGATCTCGCGACTGCGGTAGAGGACGTAGAGCCTCCGATGGCAATGGAGGTGCAGGAACCATCTTCACCGGGAATTATCTCGGATGAAGAGTGCTTTCCGGCGGGGGGAGGAGAGAGCGAGGCCAGTGACAGCATCCTCTACTCCTCCCCCCTACGGGAAGACTAAACTCCTGCAGGGAAACCTCCAGCACAGCCAAACTGCGACGGCCTCACTGCGCAGAGTGCTGGAAAATAACACCCAGACCATAGCCCTGATCCAAGAGCCGTGGATCAGGAATAACAAAATCTGTGGTCTCGGCAACATCGGAGGAAAACTACTACTGGATACCTCCGTAAGTAAACCTAGGACCTGTATCTTCCTACCAAAACATGTTCCAACATTACTAATAAACGAATTCTGTTCAAGGGATTTAACAACAGTCAGAATAACCAGTGAAGTACAGAATCTCCCGGACGTCGTCCTCGCCTCAGCGTACCTGCCGAGCGACGGGGAGGTGCCACCTCCAGAACTCAGCCAGCTGGTCGAGTACTGCGAGAGGGAGAAGCTGGAACTGGTCGTCGCCGCTGACTCCAACGCGCACCACACGCTATGGGGCAACAGTAAGACCAACAACAGAGGTGAGGAATTAGCTCTTTTTATCTTTAGCCACAACCTCACACTCCTCAATAGAGGTTCCGAACCTACATTCATAAACGCTCGTTCACAAACCATCATAGACATAACACTGACATCGACAGGCATCTCGGAGCATGTTCGTGACTGGCACGTGTCCAACGAACTATCATGCTCTGATCATAGATGGATCCGCTTTACAATCGACATGCAGTTACCAAAACCACAGCCGAGACGGATTCCTCGCAACACTGACAAATTCAAATTCCTTGAATTGGTCAAAACGCACGTAGGCAAACAATCCGGACTCTCAATAAAATTAGACAAAACGGAAATAGACAATCACGCAAACAACATTACGTCCATACTAACCACGTGCTACGAACAGTCTTGCCCTCTCACCGTACCCAAAATCGGAGGCAGGCAACACTGGTGGTGTCTCGAACTAGAGAAACACCGCCGGAAGTTGAGAAAAACTTTCAACGTAGCTATGAATAGTAGATCACAAAGTGACTGGGACAAATACACTACCTCGAGGAAAAAATATAAAAAACTAATTCGCCAACGACGACAGGAATGTTGGAGGCGATTCTGCACTAGTATAGAAAACAACAACCAAGCAGTCAAGGTAAAAGCGTGTCTCTCCAAGGAGAAAGACCACACAATAGGCTGTCTAAAGAAACCGGATAACAGTTACACAACAAATGACACAGAAACTTGCGAAATACTACTGTCAACTCACTTCCCAGGATTTCTTGTGGACAATAACCACACATGGAATTCACAGGAAGACAGGACAACCAGCAGCTCGGACTGGGAGGTAGCTAGCAAAATAATAGATAGAGAAAAACTAATATGGGCAATCAACACATTCCTGCCTTTCAAAGCAGCGGGACTAGATGGTGTCTTTCCGGCCCTCCTAAGATGGAGCGGAGACATAATAGCTGAACAACTCGTTCAGCTATTTCGAGCATGTCTAGCACACCGATACATACCTTTGAAATGGCGCGAAGTGAAAATAATCTTCATCCCAAAACCAGGCAGAGGTGATTACACACAGGCCAAATCCTTTCGACCAATTAGTCTCACATCGTTTTTTATAAAAACTTTGGAGAGACTATGCGACAAAGAGATCAGAGACCTTGTGTCCACAAACAAACCACTCCATCCTAACCAACATGCCTACAGCGAAGGCAAATCAACGGAATCAGCACTCCACAGCGTAGTAACCCGAATTGGTAACTCGTTACACTCAAAGCAGCCAACACTAGGTGCCTTTATAGACATCGAAGGGGCCTTTGATAAAACAAACTTTACCAGCATAAGCCGGGCTCTCGCCATACATGGAGTACCTCTAACTATCATAGAATGGATAAGCAACATGCTAAAGAACCGTGCAATTCAGTTTACCGTAAACACTACCACACGAGGTATCATGAGCAGAGGATGTCCACAAGGAGGGGTCCTATCACCTCTTCTTTGGAACCTAGATGTTAACGAACTCATTGAGGAGCTCAATGACAACGACCTCTACACGGTAGGGTATGCTGACGATATTGCTATACTTATAACAGGAAACTTTGAGGGAACTTTATGCGACCGCATGAGAGAAGCCTTCAGACTTGTAGAGAGATGGTGTAAAAACCACGAACTCTCTGTAAATCCTTCCAAAACAGAACTAATCATGTTTACTAACAAAAGAGCTCCTGGTACCTTCAGGACACCGAAACTCTTTAACACAGACCTTAATCTAAAAGAAGAAGTCAAGTACCTGGGAGTTATACTGGACAGTAAACTCCTATGGAACAAACATCTTGACCACAAAATCAACAA